>NW_006799221.1:389509-510327 GCF_000442215.2 Lipotes vexillifer | reverse complement strand
CACTCTTTCTTTCCCCTTTCTGGACCCATAATTAATTTCCATGTGGTGTTAACACACTTAACTCCTCAGTCTACTAGTTGCTATGCTGTTTGTTATTCTATGATCAGGTAAAAGTGTATGTGTATATTTTTCTACTGTGCTTTTGCCCTAAAAGCATTTAAGCCATATAACCAGGAATAAAAAGAGAAAGCAAGATAATTTAAATTAGAAGTAGGTGAGAAAGTAAAGGAAAAGTAAGGGTAAAGGCCTTACTGAGGCTCAGACAGAAAATGCTTATCATAAACCCTATCTACTTTGTATGAATGGAATGTAAATTTCATTCTAAAAATGAGGACAGGGAGTTCCCTGGTGGTCTAGTGGTTAGGATTTGGCGCTTTCAGTGCTGTGGCCTGGGTTCAGTCTCTGGTTGGGAAATGAGATACTGCAGGCTGCACCATGTGCCGTTGCGCCAAGAAAGGACAAAAAATGAGGACAGCAGTGTATAAAATAGAATATGTATTTTTTCCTCAGTAACTTCCATTAATTTTTCTTTTTAATATTTATTTATTTTTATATTTGGTTGCACCGGGTCTTAGTTGCGGCAGGTGGGCTCCTTACTTGTGTCCCCAGGGCTCCTTAGTTGTGGCATGATAACTCTTAGTTGTGGCATGCATGTGGGATCTAGTTCCATGACCAGGGATTGAACCTGGGCCCCCTGCATTGGGAGCATGGAGTCTTATCCCCTGTGCCACCAGGGAAATCCCTAACTTCCATTAATTTTTTTTGAAACTATTAAGTGGCAGTTGTGGCTTTAACAGTTGAAATGATGCATGTCATGTTTTACATTTTTTTCATGGACATGTAGCTTGTGAGAAATTAAAAACTTTAAAGAATGAATTAGTAAAGATTTATGTTACAATTATTTTTTTGAAAGGTTGTTTCTCTCATCATTTTATGCAGAGTTTTCTTTGGTAATGCTTTCTGCTATACAATTAATTGAGTTAATTCCAAATACAGAACTTAGATATAAGACGAAAATACACTTTAACTTTTTAAAAATGTTCCATTTAGTATAAAGCGTTTTTAGTTTTGATTTTTAGATAAGCTGGTTTTGCATAGCAATTATTTTTGCATATTCTTTTTGTCTTTAGTCTTTTAGCATGAAGTTTTGCTGCCTCATTGAGCTGTTCTTGGCAATTGAGCTGCAACTGCCAATGTTGTACGTGTATAATCTGGAGTTAATATTGGCTTTTGTTAAGAACTGCTCCCCCTTCCTGTTTTCTTCACCTGCAAGTCATTACTGTGCATACTTTCTTTACTGTTTAGATCATGTAACATGGTGGTTAAATAATCTTTAACAATTTACTGTATTCATTAGAACAATTAATTACAACAGATTGGTTTAAATACCAATTCAATTTGAATTTCTCATTTTCATATTTATATTTAAAGATTGTTACTTTAATTTTTTAATATTTATTAAAAAATTTTTGTTAAAATGCTAACATATATTTCATCCTTATTGACTAACTGAAAGAATTCATTAAATTTCTTTTTATCCTCCTGAATCCTTATTAAGTAAAAGAATACATTGTATTTTTTTCTTTGTATGTTCATGTCTTAGATTTTATTAAGAAAGATTGAATTGGCATCTATAAATATATCTAGAAGTTTAAATCTTAGAATGATTCTCTGGATCTAATTTAGGCAACTAGTATAAGCACAACTTATTAGAATTTTTTTTCTGCTGTTTCTGGTCCTTGTGCTACAAGTTACTTTTTAACCTTTTATAAAAGCATTGGCATTCACTATACTGTATGATGTGACAGGATTTTAATGTTATGGTCTTAATGTTTATGGCTTAGCATTTACTATAATGTTGTCTAAAATGTCCATTTATTTAATCCTAACTGTAAATTCAGGGTTTTTTTTTTTTTTAAGTTTGGAAAAAGATTTTTAAACAGGTCTTGACTTATTAAATCTTTTTATATTCTTGTTTGAAAATTCTCTTCAGCTGTGTCTTAAATTTTGTTAAGGGCTAATATTGTCAAAAGCAGTAGCTGATTTTTATTAGAATATTGTTTGCCAGATGGCTTGCTTTAAGTCAGTTAAAATAATCATTTAAAAATGGTCATTATAAAGCTTTTAATGGTAGTCTTAATTAAAATTTCTTTAAATATTAAGCAGTGTACCTTCAGGCAATCAATGTAGCTTAGGGAACCTTTCAGGGTAAAAATGGAAAGCTAAGAAGAATGAAATAACTTGAAAGGCTAAATCTGCATTTTTTGTGTTTCTGAGAGCATGTATGTTTCCCATAGTTTATTTTACTCTGTAGATTTTTTTGTTGTTGTTAGAACTCCTGCTTATTTCTAGTTTAACTTTTTTTTTAAAATTTATTTTTGGCTGCGTTGGGTCTTCGTTCCTGTGTGCGGGCTTTCTCTCTAGTTGCAGAGAGCGAGGGCCACTCCTTGCTGTGGTGCGCGAGCTTCTCACTGTGGTGGCCTCTCTTGTTGCGGACCACAGCTTCAGTAGTTGTGGCACACGGGCCCAACAGCTGCATCGGGCGGGCTCCAGAGCATAGGCTTAGCAGTTGTGGTGCATGGGCCCAGCTGCTCCGTGGCATGTGGGAACCTCCCGGACCAGGGCCTGTACCTGCGTCCCCTGCACTGGCAGGCGGACTCTTAACCACTGCTTCACCAGGGAAGTCCCTCTAGTTTAACATTTACAAAGATTTTCAGGCTCCAAAGTTTTGATTGCTAAAGTGGAGTACAGCAGATTTAAAGTAAATTGTATTGCCTTAGTATCAAAATTAGTTTTAGCTTTCTAGAATGTTTATTTTTATTAAATTTCAACTGTTTTATCAAGACATTTTAATATTCTGGTTCTTTTATGTGAAGGTGAAACCAGGATTAAAACAGGCAAAGTACTGATTAGCAACTTTTTTGAAGTGCACACATTGTCTTACTTTTACATGAGAACTTTTACTTTTTAGGGTAAGTACCAGGTATGGAATTTGAATTCACTTAGAGTATTAATTAGGAAGCAATGATTTAGCATTTTAGCCAAGGAAATTTATTTTTCTTCTGTTAGTTTTTACATATGAAAAGGTAGTGAGAGATTTTAAAAGATATTTTGGACCACCGCCCATTTAAAATATTCTTTAATTTTACATTTTATTATAAAATTCCTAATGGAAATAGGAATAGCTGCAGGAATTCACAGCAATACTATTATTAATGCATTACTAATGCTTTGTTGTAGAATATGAAAGGTAGTCAAGTATGTTGTCATAGTGTATTTTATTCATCCTCCTTCATTATTGCTAAAGCCATGTCTTAAGAATTTTGATCCTTAATAAAGTTCTATTTTATAAATAAAATTTGTGTTTTTCCATTTACTTTTAAAAGTTTTAATCTTTGTAACATTTGCTCTTGCTTAGCACTTCTGTTACAAAGTTTTGAGATACAGATTTATTCTAGGACGATGCTATGGAAATGAATGGCTTGTTACTTGAATTTCTTCTGTACTATAACTTTTAAACAAGTCCTTTAAATATATTAATTAGCCATATTTGTGCCCCAAAATATTAAGTTGTTGGTTTTGGAAAGAAAGTTAGATTCTGCTATGTCTTTACTTTTATACTATGAAATGTGTAACAATATAGTTTTTTCAGGATTAAATTCTGGGTAGCTACTATTTTAAAACTCTGTGGGCCATTTGAAGACTGTTTTCTTATGTCACCTTGGTATAGGAGACTGAAATGTGTTTGTACCTTCATTTTTGTTTACAGATATAGAAAGTAGTATGTGTCTTTGCATATGTTTGTATATGATCTCCTTCCTTCCTGGTTTCCTTTTACATGTGTTTCTGTGTTCTTATTTAACTGACAGCTCAGAAAGGAAAATGTCTGGATACATTTAGTTTAGATCTTAGCTCTGCATCACTTTAAACATGTGAGAAGACTTCATGTTAAACAGAATAAATGACAGTCTACGTATAATAGTAATTTGTGTTATTAATATGTATGTGTACAGATTTGTGTAAATAGTGGCCCTGATTTAGTATCAATATAAGATATTAAAAGTGTTTACTATTATTTTGTTAATTAAAAAAATTTATAAAGGTAAATTATTTATAAAAATAAGTCAGTAAAGGAAAAAATATTGATAAATGTCTTTTGATTGTACTTAACAGTCATTCCATTGTGCAAAACAGAGCAAGGATCATTTCCAAACGGCCTCAGGTGAAATCTAAGGGGAAACAATTTCAGACTGGTCTGAATTCCCTGGTAAAAAAGAAATGTGTCTTAGATAAACATCTGATCTAAGTTACAGTACTTTGTACTACTCTTTTTGTGATTAGCTTCTAATTTTTTTATTTTAATAAATATGGTTGGTTTTGCTAGATGAAACAAGACCCTATTATATTGTCTTTAATGTGGATTTTATAAAAATCCTTTTTTGTAGGTTATTTTGATTTATGAGTCTAAAGCAGCCTTTTCTTATTATGGAATGTTAAAGGTTTTTGTAAAGTGTTCTCCATAAAGTGAATACCTAGGTTGACATCAAATGTTTATGGAAAGGCATAATTTAAAATAAAAGACTCATTGCTTTTATTTTTAACTTTCACATTGCACTTTAACTTTTCTTGCAGGAGAGTTCTGATCTCCCCGTTGCTCTGCTTTTGGCTCAGCATAAAGATAGATCTACCCAACTGGAAATGCAACTTGAGAAACCTAAACCTACAAAGCCAGTGACATTTTCCACAGGCATCAAAATGGTAAGCTGTACTTTAATCACTTGTTTGGAAGATATATTTCAAGGATTATAGTTTATAATTTTATATTGATTTTTATAGATAAACTGGGAGGTTCAGATATTTAAGAACAGTGTCTGATCTAGGCTACATGTCTAGAAATATAAATATGTGCATTGTAAGAGGAAAGTGAAAAATAATAAATAAATAATTTACAAAGTATGTAACACAGTTTTGTTCTATATGATATTGAGTTTGTATGTGTTTTATTATTCTACGTAAGTTTTTAAGCTTGTGGTGTAGAAAAACATTTCTTAAAAGAAAATGCAAACTTCCGGTTTCTGGTATGGCATGTAAGAAGCTTGGAAGTTGCCACTCCATCCTGACAACAAGTAAAAACCTGAATACACTGAAAAATCAACAACTTTTTTAGTAGAGAGAGGTCACAAAGCAAACCACTGCCCTTAAAATTGGAGAGACCAGCAGAGACTACAGTGAATCACAGTTCACCAGAGCAGCAACCTTGTTGGAAGCCAGCGCTGGTGTAGGGAAACCTGAATTGGTTGACAAATTGCTGGAGATTCAGTGTGAGCAACTCTGAGAGTTAAAGACTCCATGGGAAACCGGTCATCAGAGGCCCCATACTTTTGTGAGTCTTACCTGTTGTATCTCTACCAGATTCTCTCAGTGAATATCAGGAAAATCCCCTCATGCTTTTGATAGAGGAAGGGGAAAAGGAATGATTTTGAAATATGCCAGAGCATTCTGTTCCTCCTAACAAGGCTTGCCCTTAGGATAAACTATTTCACCAGAGCCTAACCTGCTGGAGTTTTATCAGAGGCTAAATGATGTGGGTGAAGGGAAATACACAAATTCAGCTCACTCTAGCCATCCTGTTCCACCTGAGGGGAGGGAGATGGATTGAGAAGTGTGTGTGTGAAGTTCACAGTCCAGAAGCATAGGCCTTCTAAAAGACTGAAATCTTACCATAAGACTATAAATTGTTCAGCCATCCCCCTGCACCTTACCACCATATTACTAAAGACCTGTTTACAGCAGTTCATTTTAAAAAGTGTATCATGCCTGGCTGTCAAAAAAAAATTATAAGATATACTAAAAGGCAGAAAACACAATTGGAAGAGACAGAGCAAGCACGAGAATCAGGATTAGATATGGCAGGGGTGTTGGAATTATCATACTTGGAATTTAAAACAACTGTGATTAATATGCCAAGAGTGTTAATGGATAAAGTAGACCACATGCAAGAACAGATGGGCAGTGTAAGTAGAGAGATGGAAATTCCAAGAAAGAACCAAAAAGAAATGCTAGAGAAAAAAAACCCACTGTAACAGAATTGAAGAGTGCTTTTGATGGCCTTATTAGTAGATTGGACATGCAGGAGGAAAGAGTCTTGAGCAAGAGGATGTATCAGTAGAATTCTTGGAAACTGAAAACCTAAGAGAAAAAGCGCGGAATTAGAAAAACAGAACAGGGCTTCCCTGGTGGCACAGTGGTTGAGAGTCTGCCTGCTGATGCAGGGGACACGGGTTCTTGCCCCGGTCCAGTAAAATCCCACATGCCGTGGAGCAGCTGGGCCCATGAGCCATGGCCGCTGAGCCTGTGCGTCCGGAGCCTGTGCTCCGCAACGGGAGAGGCCACAACAGTGAGAGGCCCACGTACCGCAAAAAAAAAACAAAAACAAAAAACAAAAAACAAAAAAGCCAGAACAGAAGAACAGAATATCCAAGGACTGTGGGGTGACTACAAAAGGTATAACATAAGCATAATGGCAATCCCAGAGAAGAAAGAAAGGAACAGAAGAAGTATTTGAAACAGTAATGACTGAGAATTTCCCAAAATCAACTTCAGACATCAAACCAAAGGTCCAGGGAGTTCAGAGAACACCAAGTAGGATAAATGCCAAAAAGATCCTTATACCTAGGCATATTATTTTCAAATAACAGAAAATTGAAGATAAAAAAATCCTGAGGAAGCCAGAGGGGGAAAATCCCTCACTTATAGAGGAGTAAAGTTAAGAATTATTATCTGGCTTCTCCCTAGAAACCATGCAAGCAAGAAGAGAGCGGAGTGAACTATTTAAGGTGTTGAGAGAAAAAAGCCACCAACCTAGAATAATGTAGTGTGCAAAATTATCCTTTAAAAGTAAAGGAGAAATAAAAATTATCAGACAAAAACTGAGGGCATTTTGCCAGTAGGCCATTTTTGCAAGAAATGTTAAAAGAAGTGCTTTAGAGACAAAGAGAATGATACAGGTCAGAAACTCAGATATCTAAGGAAAAGCATTGGAGAAGAAATGAATGAAGATAAAATAAAAAATTTTATTTTTCTTGTTCTTAATTGATCTAACAGATAACAGTTTAAAATAATAGTGACACTGTATTTGACTGTGTTTGCTTATGTGTATGTATATATGTATACTTCACATACATATCCTTATATAAGTGAAATGAATGATAGTGATGATACCAGGGATGGGAAGAAGCAATTAGAATTATTTTGTTATTATAAGGTACTCACACTACCCATGTTTCTACTACTTGGCTCTTATTTTTGAGGTTTAAAATTGCCTACTTGGTCCTATGTGTGCTAACTATTAGATTATAAACATCTTGAGGGCAGAAGTTGTGTATTTTAACTTTGTATTGTATGATTGTGGGTATGTGGGTACCTGAATAACAGGAAATATTCATGATTTATTTATTTATTTAACATCTTTATTGGGGTATAATTGCTTTACAATGGTGTGTTAGTTTCTGCTTTATAACAAAGTGAGTCAGTTATACATATGTTCCCATATCTCTTCCCTCTTGCATCTCCCTCCCTCCCATCCTCCCTATCCCACCCCTCCAGGCAGTCACAAAGCACCAAGCTGATATCCCTGTGCTATGCAGCTGCTTCCCACTAGCCATCTTCCTTACGTTTGGTAGTGTATATATGTCCATGCCTCTCTCTCGCTTTGTCACAGCTCACCCTTCCCCCTCCCCATATCCTCAAGTCCGTTCTCCAGTAGGTCTGTGTCTTTATTCCTGTCTTACCCCTAAGTTCTTCATGACATTTTTTTTCTTAAATTCCATATATATGTGTTAGCATACGGTATTTGTCTTTCTCTTTCTGACTTCCTTCACTCTGTATGACAGACTCTAGGTCTATCCACCTCATTACAAATAGCTCAATTTCATTTCTTTTTATGGCTGAGTAATATTCCATTGTATATATGTGCCACATCTTCTTTATCCATTCATCCGATGATGGGCGCTTAGGTTGTTTCCATCTCCGGGCTATTGTAAATAGAGCTGCAATGAACATTTTGGTACATGACTCTTTTTGAATTATGGTTTTCTCAGGGTATATGCCCAGTAGTGGGATTGCTGGGTCATATGGTAGTTCTATTTGTAGTTTTTTAAGGAACCTCCATACTGTTCTCCATAGTGGCTGAACCAATTCACATTCCCAGTGCAGGAGTGTTCCCTTCATGGTTTATTTTAAACTTACAAATGTAGGAAGTATGAACACATCTTTAAATAATTCAAAAGAAAACACTATCCATTAAGCAATTACCAGTGCTTTTGAACTAAGAGGCAGTATGGTGTAGAGGGAAGAAAATGGGCTTGGAAAGACCCAGATACAATGGGACTAAACCCCAGCTTTACCACTCACTAGATGTGTATCTGTGGGTAAAATGTTAGTTTACTCTTTTTGAATTTGTTTTTTCATTGGTAAAGTTGCGATGATTTAGCTTTACATGATTATTCGGAGGATTAAAATATGTATATAAAATGCTAAACCAAGTGCAAATGTAATTTTACAAGTAATGCTTTTTGTTGTTATTATAGTTAAATATCTAAGTGAATTACATTATAATCTCATTATGTTGTATAGTTAGGTAATACATATTCCAGAATGTCATGTAAATGGAATCATACAGTGTGTAGCCTTTTAGGTCTAGCTTTGTTAAGTTAGCAACATGCATTTGAGATCATCCATGTTGCTGCATGTATCAATAGTTGTTCCTTTTGTTAAGTAATAATACCATTGTGTGGATATACCAGTTTCTTTATCCGTTCATCAGTTGAAGGACATGTGAGTTGTTTCCTTTTTTTATGATTATGAATAAGGCTGCTGTAAACATTTGCTTACAATTGTGTGTGTACATATGTTTTTATTTCTCTTGGGTAAGTACTACTAAGAATGAGATTGGTGATTTATATACGGTAGGGGTATGTTTAGCTTCGTAAAAAAATTTCAAACTATTTTTCAAAGTGCCTGTACCAGTGTGCATTCCTACCGACATTGGTGAGTATTCCAGTTGGTCTGCATCCTCAGTATTAAGAATTTTAGTATTTTAGGCATTCTAAACAGATGTGTAGTGGTTATCTCATTATGGTTTTCATTTGCATTTCCCTGATGACTAATGATGTTGAGCATCTTTTTGTGTGCTTATTTGCCATCATTTCATTTGACTTTAGTATTTAACTTAATATATTAGATATCTTTCCAGATAGTGTTGTGACTTTTTATTTATTTTCTTTCTTCTTCCCTTCCTCTCTTTTTTTATAACCTTTTGTTTGGTGAAATGTATTGCATATACACAAAGGTGCACAGAACCAAACCATATAGCTTAGTGAATTATCACAAAGTGAACATCTGTGTAACCATCACACAGATAAAAGAAAAAAGTATTCACAGTACTTTAGAAGTCCTCCTCATGACTTCTCACATCTGGCTAGCACCCCATTCCTTTTCTCAGAAACAGTCAACTCTTCTGTCTTTTATGGCATTCCCTTTCTTGCTCTTTTAAATAGCTTTAACATCTAAGCATGTATGCCTTAACCTGATTAATGTTTTGCTTGTCCAACTTATATTTGTAAGATTCATCTATGTTTTTATATATAGCTGTAGGTTTTTTTCATTTTCATTGCTGGATAATGTTCCATTAGAGGAATATGCTACTATTTATCCATTCTACTGTTGATAGATGTTTGGATTTTTTTGAGTTTTGGTATTATACATTATACTAACATTTTAATATATGTTTCCTGGTCACATGCACAGACATTGTTTCGTGAGTGTTTACCTAAGAGTAGAGTTACTAGGTCACAGTGATTATGTATGTTCATTTTAAGAGATACTGCCAAAACATTTTCCAAATTGGTTTTCACCAATTGTACTTCTACTAACACTTGTGCTTTTCTGTCTTTTCCACTTTAACCATTCTGACGGGTATTTAGTACTGTTTTGTGATTTTAATCTGCACCTTATTTCACTGATCACTAATGAGATTGAGATTGGCTGTCCTATTTTGTGAAATACCTGTTCAAGACTCTTGCTCATATGTAGAAGTTCTTTATATGTTGTGGATCTAAGCCTTTTATTAGTCATATGTATAGTAAATAACTTTTGTCACTTTATGTCTTGTTTTTTTCACTCTCTTAAGGGTGTCTTTTGAACTCTTTATTGTTTAACTTTCTATTATCCACCTGGAATTTTTTGTTTTCTTTTTTTGTGTGTGGTGGGAGGGAGGTGATCCAATTACTTTAATGCATGTTGAGAGTCATATAACCTAAGTGTGTGATGGAATACTTATTGTTTGTTATTTTAGCAAAATTCAGCATTTGGTTCAAGGGCAACGTGAAAATTTAGACACAGTTTTTATGTGGAATTACTGAATTTATTCCATATTCCTGAATGTGGAGACTAACACATAATGTAGATGAAAATCTAAATATTTATGAAGTTGAGTCTCTATACTGTTTGGAAAAATCATCCCTAAAATGCAGGATGAAAAGTAACATTTATTGAACACCTGTATCCCAGGGTTTGATTACATTGAACAGATGTTGGCAAGGATGTCAACACTGCTTAAGACTTTGTGACCCGTGATAGTTTCTTTTAGTAAAAGGTGTCATTTTCTGTTGTTATATCTCCATGAAATAGATGGTATTCCTATTTTTTCAGATCTGAAAACTGAGTCTCAGAGAGGATAGATTACATGTAAAAGATGGCACCGAAATTCACTCTCTTTCTACTATACCTTATCTAGTTAATGAGAATACTCAAAACCAAAACATAAATTCTATGTTAGGTGTCTTTCTAATCTGAGTGTAGCTAGGATTTCAACTATTGCTTCTAATAGTGGACTGATTGTATAGAGAGTAATCTAAGGGACAGGAGCCACCGCAATGACCTTTTCTTTTCTTGATCTGCTGTACTTAAAGAAAAGTCAGACACAACAAATGAAGTTAGATATGCTGAACTTGGAGAGCGTCCAAGGGAGACATATAAATTTAATTAAGCTTTTTGGAAATAGATCCTTTGCTGTGTGACTGAGAAGACAGGATTTATTTATTTAGTAAACCTAGAGAAATATGAAGGGTTAAAAATTGGCGTAAAATAATTAGTATGAAATGAGGATTTAATTATTTTGTATTGAGATATGTAGAGTTGAGACAATGAATATATTTTGGTTAGGAATGTTCACAGATTGGCTGAATTTTTTGAATTATATTCCCTAGGAATTAAACTCTCAGTGAATGGGGAAGTGCTAAGGGTACAGTACATATTAGAATTATTTTTTTTATTTTTATTTTTTTTTTTAACATCTTTATTGGGGTATAATTGCTTTACAATGGTGTGTTAGTTTCTGCTTTATAACAGAGTGAGTCAGTTATACATATATATATGTTCCCATATCTCTTCCCTCTTTGTCTCCCTCCCTCCCACCCTCCCTATCCCCCCCCTCCAGACAGCCACAAAAAACCGAGCCGGTTTCCCTGTGCCATGCGGCTGCTTCCCACTGGCTATCTACCTTACGTTTGTTAGTATATATATGTCCATGTCTCTCTCTCGCCCTAACACACCTCACCCTTCCCCCTCCCCATATCCTCAAGTCTGTTCTCCAGTAGGTCTCTGTCTTTATTCCTGTTTTACCCCTAGGTTCTTCATAACATTTTTTTTTCTTAAATTCCATATATATGTGTTAGCATACGGTATTTGTCCTTCTCTTTCTGACTTACTTCACTCCGTATGACAGACTCTAGATCTATCCACCTCATTACAAATAGCTCAATTTCGTTTCTTTTTATGGCTGAGTAATATTCCATTGTATATATGTGCCACATCTTCTTTATCCATTCATCCGACGGCGGGCACTTAGGTTGTTTCCATCTCCGGGCTATTGTAAATAGAGCTGCAATGAACATTTTGGTACATGACTCTTTCTGAATTCTGGTTTCCTCAGGGTATATACCTAGTAGTGGGATTGCTGGGTCATATGGTAGTTCTATTTGTAGTTTTTTAAGGAACCTCCATACTGTTCTCCATAGTGGCTGAACCAATTCACATTCCCACCAGCAGTGCAAGAGTGTTCCCTTTTCTCCACACCCTCTCCAGCATTTATTGTTTCTAGATTTTTTGATGATGGCCATTCTGACTGGTGTGAGATGATATCTCATTGTAGTTTTGATTTGCATTTCTCTAATGATTAATGATGTTGAGCATTCTTTCATGTGTTTGTTGGCAGTCTGTATATCTTCTTTGGAGAAATGTCTATTTAGGTCTTCTGCCCATTTTTGGATTGGGTTGTTTATTTTTTTGTTATTGAGCTGCATGAGCTGCCTGTAAATTTTAGAGATTAATCCTTTGTCAGTTGATTCATTTGCAAATATTTTCTCCCATTCTGAGGGCTGTCTTTTGGTCTTGTTTATGGTTTCCTTTGCTGTGCAAAAGCTTTGAAGTTTCATTAGGTCCCATTTGTTTATTTTTGTTTTTATCTCCATTACTCTAGGAGATGGGTCAAGAAGGATCTTGCTGTGATTTATGTCATAGAGTGTTCTGCCTATGTTTTCCTCTAAGAGTTTGATAGTTTCTGGCCTTACATTTAGGTCTTTAATCCATTTTGAGCTTATTTTTGTGTATGGTGTTAGGGAGTGATCTAATCTCATACTTTTACATGTACCTATCCAATTTTCCCAGCACCACTTATTGAAGAGGCTGTCCTTTCTCCACTGTATATTCCTGCCACCTTTATCAAAGATAAGGTGACCATATGTGCATGGGTTTATCTCTGGGCTTTCTATCCTATTCCATTGATCTATCTTTCTGTTTTTGTGCCAGTACCATACTGTCTTGATTACTGTAGCTTTGTAGTATAGTCTGAAGTCAGGCAGCCTGATTCCTCCAGCTCCATTTTTTGTTCTCAAGATTGCTTTGGCTATTCGGGGTCTTTTGTGTTTCCATACAAATTGTGAAATTTTTTGTTCTAGTTCTGTGAAAAATGCCAGTGGTAGTTTGATAGGGATTGCATTGAATCTATAGATTGCTTTGGGAAGTAGAGTCATTTTCACAATGTTGATTCTTCCAATCCAAGAACATGGTATATCTCTCCATCTGTTTGTATCATCTTTAATTTCTTTCATCAGTGTCTTATAATTTTCTGCATACAGGTCTTTTGTCTCCTTAGGTAGGTTTATTCCTAGATATTTTATTCTTTTTGTTGCAATGGTAAATGGGAGTGTTTTCTTGATTTCACTTTCAGATTTTTCATCATTAGTATATAGGAATGCCAGAGATTTCTGTGCATTAATTTTGTATCCTGCTACTTTACCAAATTCATTGATTAGCTCTAGTAGTTTTCTGGTAGCATCTTTAGGATTCTCTATGTATAGTATCATGTCATCTGCAAACAGTGACAGCTTTACTTCTTCTTTTCCGATTTGGATTCCTTTTATTTCCTTTTCTTCTCTGATTGCTGTGGCTAAAACTTCCAAAACTATGTTGAATAAGAGTGGTGAGAGTGGGCAACCTTGTCTTGTTCCTGACCTTAGTGGAAATGCTTTCAGTTTTTCGCCATTGAGGATGATGTTGGCTGTGGGCTTGTCATATACGGCCTTTATTATATTGAGGAAAGTTCCCTCTACACCTACTTTCTGCAGGGTTTTTATCATAAATGGGTGTTGAATTTTGTCAAAAGCTTTCTCTGCATCTATTGAGATGATCATATGGTTTTTCTCCTTCAATTTGTTAATATGGTTAATCACATTGATAGATTTGCGTATATTGAAGAATCCTTGCATTCCTGGAATAAACCCCACTTGATCATGGTGTATGATCCTTTTAATGTGCTGTTGGATTCTGTTTGCTAGTATTTTGTTGAGGATTTTTGCATCTATGTTCATCAGTGATATTGGCCTGTAGTTTTCTTTCTTTGTGACATCCTTGTCTGGTTTTGGTATCAAGGTGATGGTGGCCTCGTAGAATGAGTTTGGGAGTGTTCCTCCCTCTGCTATATTTTGGAAGAGTTTGAGAAGAATAGGTGTTAGCTCTTCTCTAAATGTTTGATAGAATTCGCCTGTGAAGCCATCTGGTCCTGGGCTTTTGTTTGTTGGAAGATTTTTAATCACAGTTTCAATTTCAGTGTTTGTGATTGGTCTGTTCATATTTTCTATTTCTTCCTGATTCAGTCTTGGCAGTTTGTGCATTTCTAAGAATTTGTCCATTTCTTCCAGATTGTCCATTTTATTGGCATAGAGTTGCTTGTAGTAATCCCTCATGATTTTTTGTATTTCTGCAGTGTCAGTTGTTACTTCTCCTTTTTCATTTCTGATTCTATTGATTTGAGTCTTCTCCCTTATTTTCTTGATGAGTCTGGCTAATGGTTTATCAATTTTGTTAATCTTCTCAAAGAACCAGCTTTTAGTTTTATTGATCTTTGCTATTGTTTCCTTCATTTCTTTTTCATTTATTTCTGATCTGATTTTTATGATTTCTTTCCTTCTGCTAACTCTGGGGTTTTTTTGTTCTTCTTTCTCTAATTGCTTGAGGTGCAAGGTTAGGTTGTTTATTCGAGATGTTTCCTGCTTCTTAAGGTGGGCTTGTATTGCTATAAACTTCCCTCTTAGAACTGCTTTTGCTGCATCCCATAGGTTTTGGGTCGTTGTATCTCCATTGTCATTTGTTTCTAGGTATTTTTTAATTTCCTCTTTGATTTCTTCAGTGATCACTTCGTTACTAAGTAGTGTATTGTTTAGCCTCCATGTGTTTGTATTTTTTACTGCTCTTTTCCTATAATTGATATCTAATCTCATGGCGTTGTGGTCGGAAAAGATACTTGATATAATTTCAATTTTCTTAAATTTACCAAGGCTTGATTTGTGACCCAAGATATGATCTATCCTGGAGAATGTTCCATGAGCACTTGAGAAAAATGTGTATTCTGTTGTTTTTGGATGGAGTGTCCTATAAATATCAATTAAGTCCATCCTGTTTAATGTATCATTTAAAGCTTGTGTTTCCTTATTTATTTTCATTTTGGATGATCTGTCCATTGGTGAAAGTGGGGTGTTGAAGTCCCCTACTATGAATGTGTTACTGTCGATTTCCCCTTTTATGGCTGCTAGTTTTTGCCTTATGTATTGAGGTGCTCCTATGTTGGGTGCATAAATATTTACAATTGTTATATCTTCTTCTTGGATCGATCCCTTAATCATTATGTAGTGTCCTTCTTTGTCTCTTCTGATAGTCCTTATTTTAAAGTCTATTTTGTCTGATATGAGAATTGCTACTCCAGCTTTCTTTTGGTTTCCATTTGCATGGAATATCTTTTTCCATCCCCTTACTTTCAGTCTGTATGTGTCTCTAGGTCTGAAGTGGGTCTCTTGTAGACAGCATATATATGGGTCTTGTTTTTGTATCCATTCAGCCAATCTGTGTCTTTTGGTGGGAGCATTTAGTCCATTTACATTTAAGGTAATTATCGATATGTATGTTCCTATTCCCATTTTCTAAATTGTTTTGGGTTCGTTATTATAGGACTTTTCCTTCTCTTGTGTTTTTGTCTAGAGAAGTTCCTTTAGCATTTGTTGTAAAGCTGGTTTGGTGGTGCTGAACTCTCTCAGCTTTTGCTTGTCTGTAAAGGTTTTAATTTCTCCATCAAATCTGAATGAGATCCTTGCTGGGTAGAGTAATCTTGGTTGCAGGTTTTTCTCCTTCATCACTTTCAGTATGTCCTGCCACTCCCTTCTGGCTTGTAGAGTTTCTGCTGAGAGATCAGCTGTTAACCTTATGGGGATTCCCTTGTGTGTTATTTGTTGTTTTTCCCTTGCTGCTTTTAATATGCTTTCTTTGTATTTAGTTTTTGACAGTTTGATTAATATGTGTCTTGGCGTATTTCTCCTTGAATTTATCCTGTATGGGACTCTCTGTGCTTCCTGGACTTGATTAACGATTTCCTTTCCCATATTAGGGAAGTTTTCAACTATAATCTCTTCAAATATTTTCTCAGTCCCTTTCTTTTTCTCTTCTTCTTCTGGAACCCCTATAATTCGAATGTTGGTGCGTTTAATGTTGTCCCAGAGGTCTCTGAGACTGTCCTCAGTTCTTTTCATTCTTTTTTCTTTATTCTGCTCTGCAGTAGTTATTTCCACTATTTTATCTTCCAGGTCACTTATCCGTTCTTCTGCCTCATTTATTCTGCTATTGATCCCATCTAGAGTATTTTTCATTTCATTTATTGTGTTGTTCATCATTGTCTGTTTCATCTTTATTTCTTCTAGGTCCTTGTTAACTGCTTCTTGCATTTTGTCCATTCTATTTCCAAGATTTTGGATCATCTTTACTATCATTATTCTGAACTCTTTTTCAGGTAGACTGCCTATTTCCTCTTCATTTGTTAGGTCTGGTGGGTTTTTATCCTGCTCCTTCATCTGCTGTGTGTTTTTCTGTCTTCTCATTTTGCTTATCTTACTGTGATTGGGTTCACCTTTTTGCAGGCTGCAAGTTCGTAGCTCCCGTTGTTTTTGATGTCTGTCTCCAGTGGCTAAGGTTGGTTCAGTGCGTTGTGTAGGCTTCCTGGTGGAGGGGACTAGTGGCTGTGTTGTGGTGTATGAGGCTAGATCTTGTCTCTCTAGTGGGCAGGTCCACGTCTGGTGGTGTGTTTTGGGGTGTCTGTGGACTTATTATGATTTTAGGCAGCCTCTCTGCTAGTGGGTGGGGTTGTGTTCCTGTTTTGCTATATGGTTGGCATAGGTTGTCCAGCACTGTAGCTTGCTGGTCGTTGAGCGAAGCTGGGTGCTGGTGTTGAGATGGAGATCTCTGGGAGATTTTCGCCGTTTGATATTATGTGGGGCTGGGAGGTCTCTTCTTGACGAGTGTTCTGAAGTTGGCTCTCCCACCTCAGAGGCAGAGTCCTGACTCCTGGCTGGAGCAGCAAGAGCCTTTCATCCACTCGGCTCAGAATAAAAGGGAGAGAAAGTAGAGAGAATTAGTATAAGTAGGAGGAAATAGGAAAGAAAGAAAGAAAGAAAGAAAGAGAGGAGGGAAGGAAGGAAGGAGGGAAGGAAGAAAGAAAGAAAGAAGAAAAGAAAGGAAGAAGGCAAGAAGGAAAGAAAGGAGGGAGGGAGGGAGGAGGGAAGGAAGGAAGGAATGAGGGAAGGAAGGAAAAAATACAGAAAGAAAGAAGATACAGTAAAATAAAATAAAGTATAATAAAGTTATTGAATTAAAAAAATAATTATTTAGAGGAAAAAAAAAAGGGAAGGATAGAACCTTAGGACAAATGGTGGAAGCAAAGTTATAGAGACAAAATCTTACATAGAAGCATACACATATACCCTCACAAAAAGAGGTAAAGTGGAAAAAATCATAAAACTTGCTCTCCAAGTCCACCTCCTCAATTTGGGACGATTCGTTGTCTCAAAAAGGGAAGGAAGGAAGGAAAGATAGAAAGAAGGTAAAGTATAACAGAGTTCTTTAAATTAAAATTAATTATTAAGAAAAAAATTAAAAAAAAAAATGGTCGGATAGAACGCTGGGACAAATGGTGGAAGCAAACCTATACAGACAAGATCTCACACAGAAGCATACACATACACATTCACAAAAAGAGGAAAAGGGGAAAAAATCATAGATCTTGCTCTAGAAGTCCGCCTCCTCAATTTGGGATGATTCGCTGTCTATTCATGTATTCCACAGAGGCAGGGTACATCAAATTGATTGTGTAGCTTTAATCCGCTGTTTCTGAGGCTGCTGGGAGAGATTTCCCTTTTTCTTCTTTGTTCTCACAGCTCACAGGGGCTCAGCTTTCGACTTGGCCCTGCCTCTGCGTGTAGGTCGCTGGAGGGCGTCTGCTTTTTGCTCAGACAGGACGGCGTTAAAGGAGCCGCTGACTCGGGGGCTCTGGCGCTCTCAGGCCGGGGGCAGGGAGGGGCACGGAGTGCGGAGCAGCAGCAGCCTTAGCGTCTCCTGCCCGTCTCTGGTTTCCGAGCTTTTAGCCGCAGCTCGCGCCCGTCTCTGGAGCTCCTTTAGGCAGCGCTCTTAAAACCCCTCTCCTCGCGCACCAGGAAACACAGAGGCAAGAAAAGGTCTCTTGCCTCTTGGGTAGGTCCAGACTTTTCCCCGGACTCCCTCCCGGCTAGCCGTGGCGCACTAACCCCTTCGGGCTATGTTCAAGCCGCCAACCCCAGTCCTCTCCCTGAGCTCCGACCGAAACCGAAACCGAGCCTCAGCTCGCAGCCCCGCCCGCCCCCGGCGGGTGAGCACACGAGCCTCTCGGGCTGGTGAGCGCCGGTCGGCGCCGATCCTCTGTGCGGGAATCTCTCCGCTTTGCCCTCCGCGCCCCTGTTGCTGTGCTGTCCTCCGCGGCTCCGAAGCTCCCCGCTCCGCCTCCCGCAATCTCTGCCCGCGAAGGGGCTCCTAGTGTGTGGAGACCTTTCCTCCTTCACGGCTCCCTCCCACTGGTGCAGGTACCGTCCTTATCCTTTTGTCTCTGTTTATTCTTTTTTCTCTTGCCCTACCCAGGTACGTGGGGAGTTTCTTGCCTTTTGGGAGGTCTGAGGTCTCCTGCCAGCGTTCAGTAGGTGTTCTGTAGGAGTTGCTCCACGTGTAGATGTATTTCTGGTGTATCTGTGGGGAGGAAGGTGATCTCTGCGTCTTACTCCTCCGCCATCTTGGAAAGAGTCCCCCTAGAATTATTTATATATAATTTGTGACTTGAATATCTAAGAGAGTTCCACTTAATCACTGTTTTATGTATGAATAGGTGAAACTTTATTTTGTATATATTTTGTCCTCTCTGGGGTAATAGCTTTTTGCACTCCTAAAGTAGGGGTTGCAGCTTGGTTTCTCAGTCATTTGTTAGTTATTTTAATCTAATTGGTTCAGATTCCAACAATATAATTTTAGGACCTCTGTTTCTTTTTATTTTATAAACAATTCTAATTAAATTTTCCCCTAAAGAATAGATGTGGTTACCATTATTACATCATTCCTAGTTGAGCTAGTGAACAGACCTCAAAGAAGCAGTTTTTCGTCCCCATTTGTTACTAGCTTGTATCATTAAATATCCATACATCATATCTACAGATTTAAGTACTAAGTCTTAGTCTTTTGGAAGCACAGAAAGACACCTTGATCATGTTGTAAAATTAGAAACCAGAATCTAAGCTTCGGAATCTGGTGCTTCTTCAGTTGTGATGGTGGTCTATACTTAACTACGCTTTGGCATGCAAACTGGAAACAAACTGAGTCACAAAGATAAGCTAAGAATTGTTAAGTATAGCTTTTGGTCCTTTGTTGTTGATTGCTGGAGAGCAGTAAAGGGGAGCCTGTCATTCGTTGCCAAAGGCAAAAGCTCTTTGAGTATTTTACCCTTGATGTTTAAAAAAATTTTTTTAATATTATCCATGGGTAAGCCAGAAGGGAGCTCACCTGTGACATAAATTGGCTTTTCTGATTACAACAAATAGGATTTAGCTATTTTCATCAAACATTGCTTATTATTCTGAACTCATTTGAAGATTAAACTCTTTGTTAACATTTGTTTATAGAAAATTGATATCCAACTGTGTCTGAAATAAGAAAGTAAAAACTGTACTGAGCAATTAAATCTATTCTTAATATACAATGTTGTGCTTTGGTAGCAAATCAAATTGTAGAAACCAAAGAAGTAATGTGGGGGAGGATCTTCAAGATGGTGGAGGAGTGGGGCTTCCCTGGTGGCGCAGTGGTTGGGGGTCCACCTGCCGATGCAGGAGATGCGGGTTCGTGCCCCGGTCCGGGAGGATACCACATGCCGTGGAGTGGCTGGGCCCGTGGGCCATGGCCACTGAGCCTGCGCGTCTGGAGCCTGTGCTCCGCAGTGGAAGAGGCCACAGCAGTGAGAGGCCCGCGTACCACAAAAAAAAAAAAAAAGTGGCGGAGGAGTGAGACGTGGAGATCACCTTCCTCCCCACAAATTCATCAAAAATACATCTACATGTGGAGCAACTCCTACAGAACACCTACTGAATGCTGGCAGAAGACCTCAGACCTCCCAAAAGGCAAGAAACTACCTATGTACCTGGGTAGGGCAAAAGAAAAGAGAAAAAACAGAGACAAAAGAATAGGGATAGGGCCTGCACCTCTGGGAGGGAGCTGTGAAGGAGGAAAAGTTTCCACACATTAGGAAACCCCTTCACTGGCGGAGATGGTGGGGTGAGCACGGGGGGAAGCTTCGGAGCCACGGAGGAGAGCACAGCAACAGAGGTGCAGAGGGCAAAGCGGAGAGATTCCTGCACAGAAGATTGGTGCCAACCAGTGCTCACCAGCCTGAGGGGCTTGTCTGCTCATCCGCCAGGGCGGGTGGGGTCTGGGAGCTGAGGCTTGGGCTTCAGAGGTCAGATCCCAGGGAGAGGACTGGGGTTGGCTACGTGAACACAGCCTGAAGGGGGCTAGTGCTCCACAGCTAGCTGGGAGGGAGTCCGGGGAAAAAGTGGGAAGGAGGAGTCTGGAAAAAGTCTGGAACTGCCTAAGAGACAAGCGACCATTGTTTCAGGCTGTGCAAGGAGAGGGGATCCAGAGCACTGCCTAAACGAGCTCCAGAGATGAGCTTGAGCTGCTGCTGTCAGCATGGACACCAAGATTGGCGTGAAACGCTAAGGCTGCTGCTGCAGCCACCAAGAATGCTGTGTACAAGCACAGGTCACTATCCACACCTCCCCTCCCAGAAGCCTGTGCATCCCACCACTGCTAGGGTCCCGTGATCCAGGGACACCTTCCCTGGGAGAACACACGGCATGCCTCAGGCTGGTGCAATGTCACGTTGGCCTCTGCTGTTGCAGGCTCGCCTGGCATTCCATACCCCTTCCTCCCCCCTGACCTGAGTGAGCCAGAGCCCCCTAAACAGCTGCTACTTTAACCCCATCCTGTCTGGGTGGAAACAGACTCCCTCAGGTGACCTACACGCAGAGATGCGGCCAAATCCAAAGCTGAACCCCAGGAGCTGTGCAAACAAAGAAGAGAAAGGGAAATCTCTGCCAGCAGCCTCAGGAGCAGCAGATTAAATCTCCACAATCAACCTGATGTAACCTGTATCTGAAGAATACCTGAATAGACAACAAATCATCCCAAAATTGAGGCGGTGGACTTTTGGAGCAACTGTAGACTTGGGGTTTGCTTTCTGCATCTAATTTGTTTCTGGTTTTATGTTTATCTTAGTTTAGTATTTAGAGCTTATTATCATTGGTAGATTTGTTTATTGATTTGGTGGCTCTGCCTTTTTTTAATATGTCTGTACATATATATATAAATATATATATACATACATATTTTTTCTTTTTTCTCTTTTTTGTGAGCATGTATGTGTATGCTTCTTTGTGTGATTTTGTCTGTATAGCTTTGCTTTTACCATTTATCCTAGGGTTCTGTCTGCTTTTTTTTTTTTTAAGTATAGTTTTTAGTGCTTGTTATCATTGGTGGATTTGTTTCTTGGTTTGGTTGCTCGCTTCTTTCTTTATTTTTTCTTATTTTTAATAATTAAACCAATTTTTTAATAACTTTATTTTTATTTAATTTTCTTTCATTTTTTTTTGTTTTTCTCTGCCCTTTTCTTCTGAGCCGTATGGCTGACAGAGTCTTAGTGCTCTGGCCAGGTGTCAGACCTGAGCCTCTAAAGTGGGAGAGGTGAGTTCAGGATATTGGTCCACCAGACACCTCCTGGCCCCACCTAATATCAAACAGTGAAAGCTCTCCAAGAGGTCTCCATCTCAACGCTAAGACCCAGCTCAACTCAGCGACCAGCAAGCTATAGTGCTGGACACCCTATGCCAAACAACTAGCAAGATAGGAACACAGCCCCACCCATTAGCAGAGAAGGTGCCTAAAATCATAATAAGTTCACAGACACCCCAAAACACACCACCAGACATGGTCCTGCCCACCAGAAAGACAAAATCCAACCTCATCCACTAGAACACAAGCACCAGTCCTCTTCACCAGGAAGCCTAAACAACCCACTGAATGAACCTTACCCATAGGGAGCAGACACCAAAAACAACAGGAACTACGAACTTGCAGCCTGCGAAACGGAGACCCCAAACACAGTAAGTTAAGCAAAATGAGAAGACAGAGAAATACACAGCAGATGAAGGAGCAAGGCAAAAACCCACCAGACCAAACAAATGAAGAGGAAATAGGCAGTCCACCTGAAAAAGAATTCAGAGTAATGATAGTAAAGATGATCCAGAAATCTTGGAAATAGAATGGAGAAAGTACAAGAAACGTTTAGCAAGGAACTAAAGAACTAAAGAGCAAACAAACAATGATGAACAACCCAATAAATGAAATTAAAAATTCTCTAGAAGTAATAGCAGAATAATGGAGGCAGATAAACGGATAAGTGACCTGGAAGACAAAATAGTGGAAAACTACTGCAGAGCAGAATAAAGAAAAAAGAATGAAAAGAATTGAGGACAATCTCAGAGACCTCTGGGACAACATTAAATGCACCAACATTCAAATTATAGGGCTCTCAGAAGAAGAAGAGAGAAAAAAAGGGACTGAGAAAATATTTGAAGAGGTTATCGTTGAAAACCTCCCTAACATGGGTAAGGAAGTAGTCAGTCAAGTCCAGGAAGCACAGAGAGTCCCATACAGGATAAGTCCAAGGAGAAACACGCCAAGACACATGTTAATCAAACTATCCAAAATTAAATACAAAGAAAAAGTATTAGAAGCAGCAAGGGAAAAGCAACAATTAACATATGAGGGAATCCCCATAAGGTTAACAGCTGATCTTTCAGCAGAAACTCTGCAAGCCAGAAGGGAGTGGCAGGACATATTTAAAGTGATGAAAGGGAAAAACCTACAACCAAGATTACTCTACCCAGCAAGGATGTAACTCAGATTCAACAGAGAAATTAAAACCTTTACAGACAAGCAAAAGCTAAGAAAATTCAGCACCACCAAACCAGCTTTACAACAATGCTAAAGGAACTTCTCTAGGCAGGAAACACAACAGAAGGAAAAGACCTACAATAACAAATCCAAAACAATTAAGAAAATAGTAATAGGAATATACATATCAATCACTACCTGAAATGTAAATGGATTAAATATTCTAACCAAAAGACATAGACTGGCCGAGTGGATATAAAAACAAGACCCATATAAGGCTGTCTACAAGAGACCCACTTCAGACCTAGGGACACATACAGACTGAAAGTGAGGGAATGGAAAAAGATATTCCATGCCAGTGGTTTCCAAAAGAAAGCTGGAGTAGCAATTCTCATATCAGACAAAATAGACTTTAAAATAAAGACTATTACAAGACACAAAGAAGGACACTACAAAATGATCAAGGGATCAATTGAAAAAGAAGATATAATAATTGTAAATATTTATGCACCCAACATAGGACCACCTCAATAGATAAGGAAATTGCTAACCGCCATAAAAGGGGATATCGACAGTAACACATTCATAGTAGGGGACTTTAACACCCCACTTACACCAATGGACAGATCATCCAAACTGAAAATAAACAAGGAAACACACACTTTAAATGATACATTAGACAAGATGGACTTAATTTATATTTATAGGACATTCCATCCTAAAACAGCAGATTACATTTTCTTCTCAAGCACTTATGGAACATTCTCCAGGATAGATGATATCTTGGGTCACAAATCAAGCCTTGGTAAATTTAAGAAACTTGAAATCATATCAAGTATCTTTTCTGACCACAATGCTATGAGACTAGATATCAGTGACAGGAAGAAATCTGTAAAAAATACAAACACGTGGAGACTAAACAGTACACTACTAAATAACCAAGAGATCACTGAAAAAATCAAAGAGGAAATCAAAAAATACCTATAAACAAATGGCAATGAAAACATGATGACCCAAAACCTATGGGATGCAGCAAAAGCAGTTCTGAGGGAAGGTTATAGCAATAAAATCCTACCTCAAGAAACAAGAAACATCTCAAATAAACAACCTAACATTACACCTAAAGCAATTAGAGAAAGAAGAACAAAAAACCCCCAAAGTTAGCAGAAGGAAAGAAATCATAAAGATCAGATCAGAAATAAATGAAAAAGAAATGAAGGAAACAATAGCAAAGATCAATCAATAGAATAAAAGGTGGTTCTTTGAGAAGATAAACAAAATTAAT
This sequence comes from Lipotes vexillifer, assembly GCF_000442215.2. Lineage (NCBI taxonomy): Eukaryota > Metazoa > Chordata > Mammalia > Artiodactyla > Lipotidae > Lipotes > Lipotes vexillifer. The sequence goes on along the minus strand of NW_006799221.1, from coordinate 486,143 downwards.
AAACCATTAGCCAGATTCATCAAGAAAAAAAGGGAGAAGACTCAAATCAATAGAATTGGAAATGAAAAAGGAGAAGTAACAACTGATAGTCAAGAAATACGAAGGATCATGAGAGATTGCTACAAGCAACTATATGCCAGTAAAGTGCACAACGTGGAAGAAATGCACATGTTCTTAGAAAAGCACAACCTTCCGAGACTGAACCAGGAAGAAATAGAAAATATAACCACACCAATCATAAGCACTGAAATTGAAACTGTGATTAAAGATCTTACAACAAACAAAAGCCCAAGACCAGATGGCTTCAGGCGAATTTTGTTGAACATTTAGAGAAGAGCGAACACCTATCCTTCTCAGACTCTTCCAAAATATAGCAGAGGGAGGATCCAAACTCATTCTACAAGGCCACCGTCACCCTGATACTAAAAGCAGACAAAGATGTCACAAGAAAAGAAAACTGCAGGCCAGTATCACTGATGAACATGGATGCAAAAATCCTCAACAAAATACTAGCAAACAGAATCCAACAGCACATTAAAAGGATCATACACCATGATTAAGTGGGGTTTATCCCAGGAATGCAAGGATTCTTCAGTATATGCAAATCAGTCAATGTGATACACCATATTAACAAATTGAAGGATAAAAACCATATGGTCATCTCAATAGATGTAGAAAAAAAGCTTTCAACAAAACTCAACACCCATTTATGATAAAAACTCTCCAGAAAGTAGGCATAGAGGGAACTTACCTCAACATAATAAAGGGCATATATGATAAACCCGCAGCCAACATCGTTCTCAATGGTGAAAAACTGAAACCATTTCCTCTAACATCAGGAACAAGACAAGGTTGCCCACTCTCACCACTCTTATTCAACATAGTTGTGGAATTCCTAGCCATGGCAATCAGAGAAGGAAAAGAAATAAAAGGAATCCAAGTTGGAAAAGAAGAAGTAAAGCTGTCACTGTTTGCAGACGACATGATACTATACATAGAGAATCCTAAAGATGCTACCAGAAAACTACTAGAGCTAATCAATGAATTTGGTAAAGTAACAGGATACAAAATTAATGCACAGAAATCTCTTACATTTCTATACACTAATGATGAAAAATATGAAAGAGACATTAAGGAAACAGTCCCATTTACTATTGCACCAAAAAGAATAAAAGACCAAGAATAAAAATACCTAAAGAGACAAAAGACCTATATGCAGAAAACTATAAGACACTGATGAAAGAAATTAAAGGTGATGCAAACAGATGGTGAGAGGTACCATGTCTTGGATTGGAAGAATCAACATTGTGAAAATGACTCTACTACCCAAAGCAATCTACAGATTCAGTGCAATCCCTATCAAACTACCAATGGCATTTTTCACAGAACTAGATCAAAAAATTTCACAATTTGTATGGAAACACAAAAGACTCGAATAGCCAAAGCAATCCTGAGAAAGGAAAATGGAGCTGGAGGAGTCAGGCTGCCAGACTTCAGACTCTACTATGAAGCTACAGTAATCAAGACAGTATGATACTGGCACAAAAACAGAAATATAGATCAGTGGAACAGGATAGAAAGCCCAAAGATAAATCTATGCACATATGGTCACCTTATCTTTGATAAAGCAGGCAAGAATATACAGTGGAGAAAAGGCAGCCTCTTCAATAAGTGGTGCTGGGAAAACTGGGCAGCTACATGTAAAAGAATGAAATTAGAACACTCCCTAACACCATACACAAAAAATAAATTCAAAATAGATTAAGGACCTAAATGTAAGGCCAGGCACCTTAAAACTCTTAGAGGAAAACATAGATAGTACACTCTATGACATAAATCACAGGCCGATCCTTTTGACCCACCTCCTAGAGAAATGGAAATTAAAAAAAGAAACAAATGGGACCTAATTAAGCTTAAAATCTTTTGCACAGCAAAGGAAACCATAAACAAGACGAAAATACAATCCTCAGAATGGGAGAAAATATCTGCAAACTAAGCAATTGACAAAGGATTAGTCTCCAAAATATACAAGCAGCTCATGCAGCTCAATATCAAATAAACAAAGAACCCAATCCAAAAATGGGCAGAACACCTAAATAGACATTTCTCCAGAGAAGATATACAGATTGCCAACAAATACATGAAAGGATGCTCAATGTCACTAATCATTAGAGAAATGCAAATTAAAACTACAATGAGGTATCACCTCATACCGGTCAGAATGGCCATCATCAATAATTCTACAAACAATAAATGCTGGAGAGGGTGTGGAGAAAATGGAACCCTTTTGCACCGTTGGTGGGAATGTAAATTGATACAGCCAGAGACAGTATGGAGGTTGATTAAAAAACTACAAATAGAACTACCATATGACCCAGCAATCCCACTACTGGGCATATACCCTGAGAAAACCATAATTCAAAAACAGTCATGTACCACAGTGTTAATTGCAGCTCTATTTACAGTAGCCAGGACATGGAAGTAACCTAAGTGCCCATCGACAGATGAATGGGTAAAGAAGATGTGGCACATATATACAATGGAATATTACTCAGTCATAAAAAGAAATGAAATTGAGTCATTTGCAGTGAGGTGGTTGGATCTAGAGACTGTCATACAGAGTGAAGTAAGTCAGAAAGAGAAAAACAAATATCATATGCTAACATAGGGGCAGGACAGGAATAAAGACTCAATCGGAGATAATGGAGTTGAGGACACGGGGAGCGGGAAGGGTAAGCTGGGACAAAGTGAGAGAGTGACATGGACATATGTATACTACCAAATGTAAAATAGATAGCTAGTGGGAAGCAGCCACATAGCACAGGGAGATCAGCTTGGTGCTTTGTGACCACCCAGAGGGGTGGGATACGGAGGGTGGGAGGGAGACGCAAGAGGGAGGAGATATGCGGGTATATGTATACATATAGCTGATTCACTTTTTTATGCAGCAGAAACTACACAACATTGTAAAGCAATTATACTGCAATAACGATGTTGAAAAAAAAAGTAATGTGAAAATGCAAGTAGTAGTAGAGGTCTTTTTTTTAAAAATATTTTTAAAAAATTAACTTTTTTTTGCTGCAAGTGTCTTCATTGCTGGGCCTGGGCTGTGTATAGTTGTGGTGGGGAGGGCTCCTCTTTGTTGCGGTGCACAGGCTTCTCATTGAGGTGGCCTCTGTTATTGTGGAGCTTGGGCTCTAGGTACATGGGCTTCAGTAGTTGTGGCACTCGTGCTCAGTAGTTGTGGCTTGTGGATTATAGAGTGCAGGCTCAGTAGATGTGGCGCAAGGGCTTGGGTGCTCCGCTGCTTGTAGGATCTTTCCGGACCAGGGCTTGAACCCATGTCCCCTACATTGGCAGGCAGATTCTTAACCACTGTGCCACCAGGGAAGTCCCAAGTAGTGGTAGCGTTAATATTTTTGTCTATAAATGTGTTTTGAAATATAAGTCAACTTACCATTAAAAACTGTCTTATCAGTTCTTATTATGCATTTATGAAACTCATAGGTAAATGATTATGTCTTATAATTAACTAGGTACCCGGTGATTACTTTCTTTTAGCATTTAAATTCTCCAGGTATTTTGTGTTATTTCAATAAAATTGTGATCTATTCTAATTTTTACCATGGATATCTCTGAAGAGTTATACATAAATAAATATAAGTTTGTTTAATACAGTCATATTTTAATGGAAATGGAGTATCTTATAACTTAAGATACTCCTATGGTGAGTACTTTAATGTGACCTAAATAAAAATTTTTATAAAATGAATAGCCACTCATGTTGAAAATTGTAAATTTGAATTTTATTATTTTAGAGTTATTTAAAAAGGGTTGTTCTTATATTATTATAAGGGGCTTGAATTGTGGCTCCTTTACTACATACGTATTCGATGTATGGCCTTGGGCAAATCTTATAACCTCTTTAAGCCTTAGTATACTCTGTTCTTAAGAACTGAGTTTTAATGTCCGTTTCTGATAATTTCATCATCTGTCATTTCTCTGTCTGCTTCTATTGACAATATTTTTTCCCTCCTGGTGTGGGTCATATATTTCTGCCTTGTTTTTGAATACCTGGTAATTTATGATATTTCATTAAATATTTTCAGACTTTGGGGTTGCAGTTAAGTTACCTATAATCTGTTAGATCCTTGCATGGATTTCTTTTAAGCATTTTCAGGGTCTAGCCTTTAATGTTAGGCTAATTTAGCTCTACTTTCAAGGTGTTACCATTTTGAGGACTCTATCTGTCATGTCGGTTGTATTGAGAGGCCTCTTTACCTTGTTTATTGAGAATATAAACTATTCTGGTCCTGTGTGAGTTTTGGGAATTTTTTGACCTATTGCTTTCCAGGTTATTTCCTTGGGTTTGAGTAATTCACTTCTATGTCCAGATGAACACAGGCAAAAGTTAAGTACGTCACTCTGCAGATCTCTAGAGCAGAGGTGGGCAGATTTACAGCTCACAGACCAAGTCCCACCTACCACCTGCTACTGTAACTAAAGTTTTATTGGAACATAGCCATACTCATTCATTTATGTATTGTCTTTGTCTGCTTTCGTGTTTGTTTTTTTTTTTTTTTGCGGTATGCGGGCCTCTTACTGTTGTGGCCTTTCCCGTTGCGGAGCACAGGCTACGGACATGCAGACTCAGTGGCCATGGCTCACGGGCCCTGCCGCTCCGTGGCATGTGGAATCTTCCCGGACCGGGACACGAACCCATGTCCCCTGCATCGGCAGGCGGACTCTCAACCACTGCGCCACCAGGGAAGCCCTGCTTTTGTGTTTTAATGGCAGAGTTAAGTAGTCTGTGTATAGCCTGCAAAGCCTAAAAAATTTTTCTGCCCTTTACAGAAAATGTTTGTGACCCCTGCTTTAGAGTTTTCTCTCTGTGTAGCATTTTCTTTTCTGGTAATCTAACCCGTAAATTATAGCCACCTTGATAGCCCTGAAGTCTGATCTCAGTCTCCCTGACTCCCCGGCTTTGTTTGAGTTCCCCTTGCACATATCATGGCCTGGAAATGACCTCCATGTAGTACACCAGGGATGTATAGGTATTGCTTCATTTCCTTTTCTTCCCTTGGGGATCACAGTCCTGAACTGACTGATACTCAGTTTCTAATTTCTGAAAACCATTGATTCTTATGTTTTTTTCATTTTTTTAGTTGCTTAAGGTGGGAATGATCCATCCAGAGTCCTTGTTATAGTAAAATGGTCATATGCAGAAGTAGCAGCGTAATACTTTGAGATTCGTTCCTATTGTTTTGCGTATCAGGAATTAGCTTTTATTGCTATAGAGTATTCTATTTGTTTGAATATACCAGTTTAGTGATTCTGTTGTTGACAACTAACTACCTGAGCTGTTTGTAGTTTTTGACTATTAATTAAGCTGCTATGAACTTTCTTGTATAAATTATTTTGTGAACACGTTTTCTTTTTTCAATTTAATTTAATTTCATATTGGAGTATAGTTTATTTACAGTGCTGTGTTAGTTTCAGGTGTACAGCAAAGTGATTCAGTTATACATATACATACATGCATTCTTTTTCAGATTCTTTTCCCGTATAGGTTATTATAGAGCATTGAGTAGAGTTCCCTGTGCTATACAGTAGGTCCTTGTTGATTATCTATTTTATATATAGTAGTGTGTATATGTTAATCCCAACCTTCTAATTTATCACCCCTGACACACACCTTTCCCCTTGGGTAACCATAAGTTTGTTTTTGAAGTCTGTGAGTCTGTTTCTGTTTTGTAAATTAGTTCGTTTGTATTGTTTATTTTTAGATTCCACATATAAGTGATATCATATGATATTTGTCTTTCTCTGTCTGTCTTACTTCACTTAGGATGATAATCTCTAGGTGCATCAGTGTTGCTGCAAATGGCATTATTTTATTCTTTTTTATGGCTGAGTAATATTCCATTGTATATATGTACCAAATCTTCTTTTTCCATTCCTCTATTGATGGATATTTAAGGTGCTTCCATGTCTTGGTTATTGTAAATAGTACTGCAGTGAACACTGGTGTGCAGGTATCTTTTAGAATTATAGTTTTCTCTGGATATATGCCCAGAAGTGGGATTGCTGGATCATGTGGTAGTTCTAGTTTTAGTTTTTTAAGGAAGCTCCATATTGTTCTCTGTGATGGTTGTACCAATTTACATTCCCACCAACAGTGTAGGAGGGTTTCTTTTTCTCCACACCCTCTCCAGCATTTATTTTATTTTATCTATTTTTTAAAATTTTATTTATTTATTTATTTTTATTTTTGGCTGCGTTGGGTCTTCATTGCTGTGCGCACGCTTTCTCTAGTTGCAGCGAGCAGGGGCTACTCTTTGATGTGGTGCATGGGCTTCTCATTGCGGTGGCTTCTCTTGTTGCGGAGCGTGGGCTCTAGCTGCATGGGCTTCAGTAGTTGTGGCACGTGGGCTCAGTAGTTGTGGCTCGCGGGCATAGTTGCTTTCAGCGTGTGGGATCTTCCTGGATCAGGGATCAAACCTTTGTCCCTTGCATTGGCAGGCAGATTCTTAACCACTGCACCACCAGGGAAGTCCTGCCAACATTTGTTGTTTTTTGATGATGCCCATTCTGAGTGGTGTGAGATGATACCTCATTGTAGTTTTGATTTGCATTTCTCTAATAATTAGTGATGTTGAGTATCTTTTCACGTGCTCTTTGGCCATCTGTATGTCTTTTTTGGAGAAATGTCTATTTAGGTCTTCTGCCCATTTTTGGATTGGGTTGTTTGTTCTTTTGACATACAGCTGCATGAGCTGTTTGTGTATTTTGGAGATTAATTCCTTGTTGGTTGCTTCATTAGCAATTTTTTCTCCCATTCTGTGGGTTGCCTTTTCGTTTTGTTTCTGGTTTCCTTTGCTGTGCAAAAGGTTTCAAGTTTAGTTCAGCTCCATTTGTTAATTTTTGTTTTTATTTTCACTACTCTAGGAGGTGGGTACTGTGATTTATGTCAAAGAGTGTTCTGCCTATGTTTTTCGCTAGGAGTTTTATAGTATCTGGTCTTAAATTTAAGTCTTTAATCCGTTTTGAGTTTATTTTTGCGTATGGTGTTAGAGAATGTTCTGATTTCATTCTTTTACATGTAAGTTTTTTAGTTTTCCTAGCACCATTTATTGAAGAGACTGTCTTTTCTCCATTGTATATTCTTGCCTCCTTTGTTGTAGAGTAATTGACCATAGGTTCATGGGTTTATTTCCGGGCTTCTATCTTCTTCCATTGATCTATATGAACACATGTTTTAAATTCTTAGTTCAATATATGAGTGAAATTGCTTGTTTATAGTGTAGGTATTTATTAATTTAGAAGAAAATACCAATCATTTTTTCTATAGTGGTTGTACACTTTTGTACTCCCATCAGTAATATGAGACTTTTGATTGCTTCACTTTTTGTCATTATTTAATACTGTCAACATTTTAAAGTTTAGGTATTTTGATGGGTGTTTAATGGTATTTCATTGTGATTTTAGTTTGTATTTCCTTGAGAACTAATATGTTGCATACAAGTCTTTTGTCAGATAATCTGTTTTACAAATAATTTCTCCCAGTCTTTAGCTCACTTTTTCATTTCCTTTTATTTTTATCTTTTTGGCCATGCGGGTTGTGGGATCTTAGTTCCCTGACCAGGGGTTGAACACTTGGCAGTGAAAGCATTGAGTCCAAACCACTGGACCCCCAGGTAATTCCCTACTTTTTCATTTTCTTAACGGTATGTTTCGAGGGGCCAACCTTTTAAAGTTTGATGAAACCTCATTTATGTATTTATTTTTTTCTTTTAAAGTTATTCCCCTTCTGTTTCCTGTATGCATAAATAATCTTTAAATTCCCTAAGGTCACAAAAATATTCTCCTATTTAAAAGCTATTTCTAGTTTTTGCTTTTACAGATAGATTCCTGATCCACCTTGGATTAATTTTTATGTATGATGTAAATTACATGTAGACGTCCATTTTTTTGCATATGGACATCCAGTTGTTCTAATTCTATTTGTTGAAAAGACTTTCTTTGTCAGGTAGTGTATGTCTTCCAGTTTTGTCCTTTTTCAAGATTGCCTCCTGCATATTCTTCAAAATTTTAGAATTTGTTAATTTTTACAAAAAGGTTTCATGAGATAATATGGGTTCTGTTGGATCTATAGATGAATTTCTGGAGAATTGAGATCTTTCTTAACAATGTTGAGTCTTCTAATCCATGAACATGGTATACTTCTTTTATTCAGGGCCTCTTTAACTTACCTCAGCAATGTTTTGTGCTTTTTAGTAGTTGGTCTTGAATGTATTATCAAATTTGTCCCTAAGCATTTTACGTGGCCTCTCCCATTGCAGAGCACAGGCTCTGGACGTGCAGGCTCAGCAGCCATGGCTCACGGGCCCAGCCGCTCCACGACATGTGGGATCTTCCTGGACTGGGGCATGAACCCGTGTCCCCTGCATTGGCAGGCAGACTCTCAACCACTGCGCCACCAGGGAAGCCCTTGGATACTTTTTAAAGGAAATAGTTATTTAAATTTCATTTTACTGTTGCTTACTCCTACTATATACTTTTTTTTTTTTTTGCGATATACGGGCCTCTCACTGTTGTGGCCTCTCCCGTTGCGGATCACAGGCTCCAGACGTGCAGGCTCAGTAGCCATGGTTCACGGGCCCAGCCACTCCGCGGCATATGGGATCTTCCTGGACCGGGGCACGAACCCGTGTCCCCTGCATCAGCAGGCGGACTCTCAACCACTGTGCCACCAGGGAAGCCCCTACTATATACTTTTTATAGTGGTCTTGTATCTTGTTCACTGGCTCATTTTACTTTGTATTTTTCATAGTTGCTTCTGCATTTTTTTTTTAGATAATCATGTCATCTGCATGTAGAGACAGTTTTACTTCTTCCTTTCATTTTTTTCTTTTTCTTGCCATATTTCCCTACCTAAAGGGAAATTCATTTAGCCTTTCAACATTGTATATCGTATTAGCTATAGAATTTTCATGGATGCCTTCAATTAGACTGAGGAAAGTTCCTCTTATTTGTAGTGTACTGAAATTTTAAAAACTTCATGAGTGGCTGTTGAACTTTGTTAGATGCTTTTTTACTGCATCTGTTGAATAATGTTTTTTCTTCATTACTTTGTTAAATTTTCAAATGTTAAATTAACTTTACATTACTGTGATAAACCCTACATGATTCTACCTGGTCATGATATATGTGTATTTAATTTGCTAATTTTTTTTTTTTTTTTTTTTTTGTGGTACGTGGGCTTCTCACTGCTGTGGCCTCTCCCACTGCGGAGCACAGGCTCCGGACGCACAGGCCCAGCAGCCACGGCACACGGGCCCAGCCGCTCTGTGGCACACGGTATCCTCCTGGACCGAGGCATGAACCCGCGCCCCCTGCATCAGCAGGCACACCCCCAAACCACTGCGCCACCAGGGAAGCCCAATTTGCTATTTTTATTAAGAATTTTTTATGTCTGTATTTATGAGGAATATTGGTTCACAGTTTTCTTTGCCTTTAGATGTCTTTGTCTGTGGTATCAGGGTAATACTGTTAACATTTTTACCAGTAATGCCTGGAATGGTTTTGTCAGAGTATTTGATCACATTTGGAAGTGGGATCTCCTACCTTGTATTTGAAAGAGTTTGTAAGAAATTGGTGTTATTTCTTCCCAAAATGTTTGTAGAGTTTCACTAGTGAAACCATCTGGTACTCTAATTTTGTTTGCATGTAGGTTTTTGGTCAACTAAATTTCAAAAATAGATATAAGCTATTAGGTGTTCATTTTTTTAAGTTGTATTTTCAAGAAATATGAGCATTTCATCCAGGTTATCATATTTGTTGACATAAAGTTGTTTGTGATATTCCCTCAAAACTCTTTTAATGCCTGTAAGTGTTAGAGTAATATTTCTTTAAAAATTCCCAGTATTCTCTATTATCTTGATCACTCTAGCTAGAGGTTGTTGATCTATTCAATGAGTCAGTTTTTTTCTTAAACAGGATTATTGAAGTATAATTTCATATAATAAAATTCACCTGTATTAAGTGTATAATTTAATGATTTTTAATGGTATTACAGGTATGTGCAACCATAATACAGTTTTAGAATACTGTAAGTTTCCTACATATGAATGAGTTCCCTTCCAAGAGCATGTTCATAAATCTAATTTTTTCGTAAGTCCAACAGAGCTAGCCTTGGTACCTAACCAACACAATCAGCTACATAGTACTGTACTGTAATAGGTTTATAATACTTTTCACACAAATAATACATAAAAAACAAATACACAGAAAAAAGAAAGAAAACATTTTAATCTTATAGTACATTACCTTGAAAAGTACAGTCGTAGAGTACAACATCTGGCATACAGGGGCTGGCATCAAGTGAACAGGCAAGAAGAGTTACTGACTGGAGGAAGGAAAGGAGGTGGGAGATGGTAGAGCTGAAGGAGGTGGAGGGCAGGCTGCAGTTTCACTCATGCCTGACGTTGGTGGAATGCATGTTCGCATCTTTGAAAGTTTGCAACTTGAAGGTTCATATGTAGGGGACTTACTGTATTTCATCACCCCAGAAATATTGCTGTGACAGTTTTCAGTTAGTTCCTACTCCTACTCTCAAACCCTAGCAACCACTTCTCTGCTTTCTGTCCCTGTAAAGTTGCCTCTTTTTTGTGTGTGCATTTCCTGTATGTGGAATTTTTCAATATGTAGTCTTTTGAGTCTAGCTTCCTTTTTTTTAAAAAAATTAATTAATTAATTTTTATTTTTGGCTGCCTTCGGTCTTTGTTGCTGCGCGCAGGCTCTTCTCTAGTTGCGGTGAGTGGGGGCTTCTCTTTGTTACGGTTCGCGGGCTTCTCATTGCGTGGCTTCTCTTGTTGCAGGGCTCTAGGCGTGTGGGCTTCAGTAGTTGTGGCACTCGGGCTCCGTAGTTGTGGCTCGCGGGCTCTAGAGCGCAGGCTCAGTAGTTGTGGTGCACGGGCTTAGTTGCTCCATGGCATGTGAGATCTTCCCTGACCAGGGCTTGAACCCGTGTCCCCTGCACTGGCAGACTAATTCTTAACCACTGTGCCACCAGGGAAGTCCTGAGTCTACCTTCCTTAACATAATGTTTTTAATGCTTCATCAGTGCCATAGCATGACTTTGTCTGGCTTTAGTGTCAGGGGAATATTGACCTCATAGAATGAGTTGGAAAATATTTCCTTCTTTTTTGTTTTCTGGAAGAGTTTGTAAAGTATTAGTATAATTAGTATTATTTCTTCTTTAAAAGTTTGATAGATTTTACCAGTGAAACATAGATTTCACCAGTGAAACCATCTGGCTTTGGCTTTTCTTAAATGGGAATATTTCCAAGTACCTTTAAATTTCTTTACTTGATGTAGGTCTATTTAGACCTTTTTTTTTTTTTTTTTTTTTTTTTTTTTTTTTGCCATTTTCTTTTGTGTTTCCTTCCTCTCTCTCTCTTCCTCTCTCACTACCTCCCTTCCTTTAGTAACTTGAGTCTTCCTTGGAATTGATCAGTTTCATCTAAGTTGAATTTCTGTAGGGTTAGGTGAGATATCCCTTCTTTCATTTCCTATTTTGGTAGTTTGTATCTTTTCTTTTTTACTCTTGGTCAGTCAAACTAACTGTGGCAGTTTTGTTGATCTTTTCAAAATCATCCTTGGCTTTATTGATTTCTTTTTCTGTTGTTTTCTGATTTCTGTTTTATTGATTTTCATTCTAATATTTATTATATCCTTTCTTCTTATTTTCGGTTTACTTTGTTCTTTTTCCCCCAGTTTTAAGATAGAAACTTAAATTATTTGTTTGAGATCTTTCTTTCTAGAATGGGTATTTAAAGCTATAAATTTTTCTCTGCACTGCTTTAGCTGCACTAATAATTTTTGTTTTCATTTTTATATGGTTGAAAATATTTTCTCATTTCCCCTGTTATTTCTTCTTTGACCATGGGTTGTTTAGAAATCTGTTGTTTAATTTTCAAATATTAGTGGATTTCCCAAATTTTCTTCTCTTGTTGATTTCCAATTTAAGTCTTTTGTGGTCAGAGAAATATGTTATATGAGTCCAACCTTATTAAACTTATTGATTCTTATTTTATGACCCAATATATTCTCTATTGGGGAAAATATTTGAAACTAATGTATATTTTACTGTTGTTGGGTAGCGTGTTAGATGTTACCTCATTTTGATTGATTAATAATGTTGTTTAAATATTCTGATCGTCACTGGTTTTTTGTCTAGTTTGTCAGTTATTGAGAGTGGAGTATTGATCTGTAATTGTCTAGTTCTGTCTTCAGTTATGTAACCATTTTTGTCTTTAAGACTGTTTTTTGGCTCTCTCATGGTTATTGTTTTCATCGTTTATCTTGTTGCACACGTTTGTCTTCAGTCTGTGTCTTTGATTCTAACATCTGTCTTTTATAGACAGTGTATAGTTGGATTTTGTTTTTCCAGTCTGACAGTCTTTGCCCTTTGATTGGTGTGTTTACCCATTTACAGTTAATGTAATTACAGATATGATTTGGCCATTTTGATATTTGTATTCTATATGCAACATGGTCCCTTTCTTTCCTCTCTTTTTTCTTGCTTTGTTTTGTGTTAGACATTTAAAATTTTTTTACTATGCATATTTTTTGAGTTACTTTTTAAGGTTACAGTATGCATCTTAGCTTATTACAAACTACTTCATGTTAATACTAATTCAATACCAGTAATCTTTGATCCAGATTAACTCCATTTCTTTTTCCTCTTATGTGCTATTAATGTCATATATATTCTATTATATGTTAAAAGCCAAATCATACAGTTTTACCATTCTTTGCAGTTATTTTAAAAACCGGTTAAGAGAAGAAAAGAGGAAGAAACATTTTCATTGCATCTTTTATATTTACCCATGAAATTACCTTTTTAGTGTTCTTTATTTCTTTGTGAGAATTTGAGTTACTGCCTGCTGTTATTTCCTTTTAGCCTGAAAGACTAGTACTATTATTATTTTTTGTGATTCATGTCTGCTTGCAACAGATTACTCAGTCTTTGTTTATCTTGGAATGTCTTTATTTTGCCTTTGGTTTGTTGCATAGTTTAGTTGGACAAATAATTCTTAGTTGATAGTATTTTTCTTTCAGCATTTTTAATATGTCATCCCACCACATTCTGACTTCTGTGGTTTCTGATGAGAAGTCAGTTGTTCATCTTATTGGGATTCCCTGATATGTGAATAGTCATTTTTCTTTTACTACTTTCAAGATTTCTCTGTCTTTGTCTTTTTGCAGTTTTAGAGCCCAATAAGGGCTTTAGCTTCCCTGATTTTTTCACCTTTTTTGGGATTTAGTATAAAGAGGTACGTTTTAAAGGAAAATTACACAGGTTTTCACAGTGTTTTAAAAACACTTATAACCTAAACTTATTTGTTTATTTGTTTGCCTTTTTCCTCACATTTTCATAGCCATGTAATTCAATAATACCTGTTTGAGGAGGGGCTACTTAAGCATCTTTGCTAGTGAGAAATGGTAATAGTGTTTTAGTTTTTTGTTTTATTTCATGTTGTGCTTTCATATTTTTCTCCTGCCTCATCAGATTTTATGTACATGCACACATATATACCTATTTTCTATATATTTGTTAGATAAAAACACGTGTATAAAAATAAGGCTTATAGTAATAAAAGGTATTAACTTTTCTTAAGAAACATATGATCTTAATATATTTTCCCTTTGGTGGATATTGAGTGATAATCTTGAAGACTAGGTGAAAGATACCATAGTATATTTAGTATTTGCATTGAGGTGTGTATTAACTTATTCAGGAGTTTATGTCCATAAATATTTAGCTCTGGACTGTGTCATTGTCAAGTGACACCTGGGGCTAAAGTCCCCAATGCGCTAATTTTGCTGCCTTATTCTTTTAGAAGTGTTACTAGCAGGCAACAGAAAGAAAGAAGGTGAGTGGAGCCAAGAGGAAAAAAAAGGGCTAAAACAGATGGCAGGGAAATAAAAATAATAAAAAGTTTCTTAAGCTTTGTTTGTTTTGGATGGTTTTCTTGTTAAGCACATGGAAATACTTTGCAAGTTTGAGAGTTACTGACTTCCTACGTTGCTGTTTTTGAGAAACAGCAAATCACTCATGTAATGTAAACACGATTTTGGATTATTTTGCTGGAACTTTATTTAGGGCTTACTTTTTCATAAGATAAATAACAGTGCCTTTTTTCAAGTTGTATTTTGGGAATACATTTGGAGGATCATACATTTAAATTGAACAGTGCTAATTCAAATAAATGACAAACATTCATTCAAAACTTCCTGAGTATTGTAGTCTTGTTGGTTATATTCTGCTATAAAAATAAATGTTATTTAGTGTAAATGGGCTTTTTAGAATACATCTAAAATCAGTATATTGAATTGTTTGAAATGCTTGTGGTGCTAGATTTTTGTATCTGTAATCATATTAATAAGATCTTTTAGTTGAAGAGTATTTTATACCATTGAATGTACTTACATGTAAATATTCTGTATCAATATTATTAATCCTACCTACCCGCCCTTTTTTACTGATATGTTCTGTAAGCCTAGGAGGACAATGGAAATCAGAGTGAGAGTATAAGCCCTCAGATCCTTAAGATCATTTCTTTTTCCATTATACCAGAGTGTCTCTTGAGTTAAACATGTGAAGTAGGAGAGAGACAGGTAAAGATGGAAATGAAAGAAGGAAAAATATTTGATACAGGAAATAATGTTAGACCTTGAACCAACCATAGTATCATTGGTAGGAACTCCTACATTGCCCTTGTGTATACAAAGAGGATTATTGATAATGATATGGCTCTGTAAAATAGTCTTTTTATTTCTGTAGTAATGATTTTAGTTTTAGAAATTAGATCCATAAATGTAATCAACCATTTCTGGTACAAGACCTCTTGTCCTTGAAATGGTAAATAATTTTGCAGTTTTTCATAGCTGTCACTAGTTCTAGCAAAGTTCCACTGTGTTTTATCAAAGATTATCAAGCTATTTTCCTTGTGTTCTATATAGTAGCAACTTGTGTTTTTCCAATAGTAGCATTTGGGTTGAGAATGAGAAGTAATGAAAGGTAATGGTAGCCTCCTGACATTCTGTTTAATGGCACAAGCAAGAGACTTTTATAGGCAGGATAGCAGTGTGGTTAGGGATAGATAAGGGCTTTAATATCAGACTGAGTAGGTTCAAATTTTGGCTCTGTGAGTTAATGCTTATGGGACATGGGTAAATAACCTTATTCATTTGGAATAATATAAGCCTTATTGATTGGAATATATTTTGTAATGTGGTATTTGTGAGAATAAAATGAAATTAAAGTAGGCTCAAAGCAGATTCTTGGAATGATTTTCCTAGATACTGTAAATTATAAAGCAAACTTTTTTCCAGATTTAACTTATTAGTTCCTTTATAGGTAACATAGTAGATAATTTTTTCAAAAAGCAAAGAAGCTGAAAACAAAGAAGTAAAAGGAAGAGAGTGATTTAAGTGACTAACTCTAAACGTAGGTGTTAGAACTGGATGTAGAATTTCCTAAATTTTTAAGCAGTCTAAACACAAAGGAAGAAGAATTTGTTCTAAGTTATAAATAGGCTAATAGGAAATAATGTTATAGTTCGTTAAAAAGTATTAATGACTTAAGTCATTAAAGAATGACTTAAAGTATAATTTCATTTTGCAGATAATAGAAGTTGTAAAAGTAACTCCATTTATTGGTTTCACATTTATGGGAATTTCTATTGAGAGATGTTGTGTGGTAAATATATGGAAAAGCAAACATTAGTCTGGCCATCACTTGGAATTATTAGAAACAGAAACCAAGAATGTAGAGTAAGTCAAAGCCTTAGATGAACTCATAGTTAAGAAATTAGCTGGTGCTTTATTGATTAAAATACTGTAATTAAGGAAGCTTCCTAAATATTTATGAATTTGTATGTGTATTACCATGCTGATTGACGTCAGTGCATTGTTCTCAAGCAAGAGCATATCTCTCTTCAGTAAGAATCATGTTTCCACTTCCCTGGTGGTCCAGTGGTTAAGACGCTGTGCTTCCACTGCAGGGGGCGTGGGTTTGATCCCTGGGGGGAACTAAGATCTCGAATGGGTGCGACCAAAAAATAATAATAATAATAATAATGTTTCCTAGAAAGTCTTATGGGATAAAGAAAATGAAGAGAAGAAAAGTTGTAGTTAAACTTCTGTAAGACAGATATTGTGATTTGTGCACATAAATAGAGATATAAAATTTTGTTGTGTCATACAGGTTTCATCTCTTCTTCATTCAGTTAGGTGTATACTTTTATACATTTGTTTGGGTACTGAGACATATCTCTATAGACTATTTTGGTGCTTTGGTTTTGGTTTTTTGAAGAAGAGATTCAAAATCCAGTGGCCAGTAAGACTTGAGATGAGGTTTAATATCTTGCATACTTCTGAGATTCTTTGAATTTCATTATTTATGGTCGCTCAGACTTTACCCAGGGCTTCTGTACCCTTACCAGTTCTCATTGTGGAATTCCTGATGTTACTCTAATTATCATTTTGATAAATGTTAATGCTTTTTGAGAATCTGTTTTTTATATAGGTAAATATGAAGATGAAAAATTTGCCTGAGATATCAGTGAATATTTCTTAGCCCATATATTTAAAAGGCAACTACTGCTTTGTATTTTGTTCCAGAAAAAAATGTTTTACAAGTGTTCTTTTTAAAAACAATAATAATATAATAAAAACCAGATGTCCAGTATTAAAATCATGCAATGCAATTTCTTTCCTTCTAACACCTTAGTGATAGCGGGAAGTTTTGATTGTGGTGAGGTGCAGGTTGGTAACTTAAGATCAGGGAGCACATTAAGAGTCAGTAGGTTTGAGTGGAATGTTTCCAATTAGGAACTTAGTGTTACAGTGTTGTGGGGACATAAAATGCCTGGGAAAGACACCAGGTCTGCTGGATAGGAATACAAAAGGCAAAATGGGAGAAGCTAAAATTTCAGAAATTTAAAGTTTTTGCCTAAGGCCAGGGTTGCACCCAGGAAAGAGAAAGTAAACTTTTCTTTGTTTTCTCTCCTGTATTGCTTCCAGGGTTCTACGCTCAATTTAAGATAATTAATGTTTCATATATATTGTTAGCCTAGGATTGTGCCCTCTTTCAAAACTTTGTTTCTGCAGGAAGATGTTTTGAGCTCTTACAGGCAGACTTTTGAAAGGTTACCAGTTCCTATGTTGATAATTGCCTGTGGTGATTTTATCTGGTGGTAGTGACTAAGAGATGGTCTGCGGAGGTGGTGCAGAATATTCCTCTTCTTTCTGCTCCTGATGAAGCTGATGATGTAGTAGCATTTTGTAGACAGTACACTCTTCTGTGTCCTTTAAATATATTTTATTTGATTCATTAATATAATTTTACAGGTGAAACTAAGGCTTGTTAAGAAAAGATACTCAAGGTAGAGCTGGGATTTGACTTTTTGGACTCCAAAGACTGTGTTTTAAACACTGTGTTATTCTGTGAGGACACATAACATGGGGAATTTAAAAGAGTCAGAAGTTATAGGCAGATAGAGTATTTGCTTGCATTCTTGCTGGAAGGAAGAGAGACATAGATGGGAAAGCTGTTATAGTGTGAAGAACCAAAATAAATGGAGACTGGTATTGTTCTCACAGCTGCTTTAAGTTATTTGGAGGTTAACCTGGGTTAAACTGCTTGACATTGCAACTATGGGTTCTTTGGATGTTATTTTTAATTATAGTTATGACTTCATCAAGAGTGGTTTTGGAAATTATGGAAATCTTGAAGCGCATGCATTTCAAAATGAATTAGAGGGCTTAGGTATTTAAAAAATACCACCAGTGTTGACATAGCGTTAGAACATAGTGTAAGATCAAGTCTTGAGACATTTTTAACATATTTGATTCATGTTTTATAGTTATTCTCATCAATTTTTGTTTCCTCAAGTAGTATAAATATTATGAATAAAACTAGTTAGTGATTTTCTAGCATGCTAATTATATCTACTGAAAGATGTAATGCTTGCAAAATCACTTAAAATTTAATACAGTTTTTTTCCTGAAAGACTACATAAAGAAAAAATGTCTTCTTTTTAGTGATGAATTTAAGAAATGTCCAAACTCATGAACTTCTACTTGTATTCCCTAGACAAAGGGAGAGAGTATTAGAGAGACAAATTGTTTAAAACATCTTTTCTTAGGTCTGGAGCAATATAAATGTGTTGCTTAAAATGTTTAATTTTAATGAAAGAAATTTCTTATTTAACTCTTCAGTTATTTTGTCATTACAGAATGTATTTGGTATCATCTGTGAACATGTCTGTTTTGTTCACTATGAACCCCTGATTGCTAAAAATGTAACATTAGATTTTTTTCACCATTAAAAAAATCAATTCATTCATCAGTCTTTAAAAAAATTATGATTTTATCTTTTAAATTAAAAAAATTTATTCTGGTAAGATACATATACATAAGATTTACCATGTTAACTGTTTTTAAGTGTACATTTCAGTAGTATTAAATATATTCATATTGTTGTGCTACCACCACTACAATCAATCTCCATAATTTTTTTCATCTTGTAAAACTGAAATTCTGTGTCCATTAAACAATACACCCTGCCCCCCACCCCCATAAGTCTACAGGCATTTTTCCCAATTGTTTGTACACTTAATAGTAATAAAATAAATTAGAAGAATTTAGAGCAAGGAAATATTCACCTGAATCAACATATTTTAGTTTCCTTTATGTTGAGCAGTTAGCTGATAAGCTAGTTTGAACCTGGCTTTCAAGATAGAATACTTTTGAGGTTATAGTAGTTTATTTGTTTTCAACAGGCAAGTCTCCATGATAGATCAATTAGCAAATCCTGAAGAATTAATGTAAATGGTGTGGTAATTCCTGTTATAAGAGATACTTCTTAGAACTCATGAAATTCCTCTTTCCCCCAGGGTGTCAATCTGTTCTTGAAGTGAGGAAGTATACTAGTTGCAGTCATGTGTATCAGCTCAGTTCAAAATTCTTTAGAAATGGAAACTGTTTTTAAAATGCTATGGGAAAACTAATTAAAATTGAACTTTGAAATTAAAAAGAAAACACAAAACAGTGTAAAAGTAAAGGTTAATATTTTCTCTGAAATGTTTTTAAAAGACCCATAGGAGTGCTGTAGGAAGATTTTTTTAAACCTGTTTTCTTAAAGTATAGCTCCTTGAAGGCAGGTGTTTGTTACTTTGCAGCATTGACCTTGCTAAAAACAGCAAGTTAGGTAATTATCCTTAGGTCTGAGTATTCAAAGTATTATTATTTTTGAATAAATATTAAGACACTAACTTTAACAACTTTTAGTACGTATGTTTTGTGTGCTAGCTTTTTCCTAATGTAAAATGAATCTCAATATGCCATATGATTGGTGACAAATAAGAAACTCCTTATGCAATTAAGGGAAGATCTATTTATTTAAGAGCTCTCAAAGGTTGTAAAAGATTATACTTGGCTGTATGTGAAGGATAAATGTTGTGCAATAATGCCCCTTAGTTCCCCTTTTATAATAAATCTCAGCTGTGTGTTCAGCGCAAGGGCTCAGTGCCAAAAAGAACAGGTTCAACTTGTCTGTGAGGATTTGCACCACAGTAAAGTGCACAACTGCTTTTGTAGAGGTCATTGTGGAGGTCACAGGCATGTACAGTTGAATGAAAGCAACTTTAAAAACATGTAGAACAGATAGTGTTACTTAAGACTCAAGGATCAATGTTAACTTGAAACATTAAAAGGATGGAAAATCACAAGAAGAACCCTCACATACATTTTTCACTTTATCTATATATGTTTATATGTTTTCAAATGGATTTAAAACAATTTCTTTGGCACCTTGTCCCAGCATATTTTAAAAGAACTGCAGAATCACTTTTATACTAATTGCCCAGACTTGGAAACATGAACTATTTTAATGTTTGCTAAATTCTGAGCAGTGCTTTGAACAGAGTTCATAAGATAAAGGTAGGATATTATGGTGGTAGAACAGAGTATTCAGGTAGGGGTGTGTGTGTGTGTGTGTGTGTGTGTGTGTGTGTGTTGGGAGCTGGGAAAGGGGAGTGTGGGTAAGTTCTAATGGAGAATGCCTCCATGAGTCATCGAAAGATTCAAAATTAACAAGAAAGACTCTTCTCCCCAAGTATCTCACAAATGCTTTCATATTCTTTGTGGTAAGTAGAAATAACTCAGAAATAGCAAGTGGAGAGACTATAAGACCCATGAGTCCAACCTGTAGAAGTCTTGGGTTTAGAATAAAGAACACCAGAAAATAATGTAACTAAGTAATTAAGTAGATGCAGAGCTTACTTAGAGTTGTGTTTTACCTAGAGTTGTGTTTGATCATAGAGTGACTATTTCTTTTGCTTTTTTTTTTTAAATGGTGATTAAAATGGCAGGCAGCCATTGGTTTCAGTATAGAGATTAATTAGTAATCTTTAGAATATGCTTCAGCAAATGCAGCTGACTGTCAGTAGCACCTGTCTCAGCAACTGGTAGAATGTTAGTGCTTTTATTCAGCCAGTAATTTCCAGAAGGGCTTTAATGCTGTGTTCATTAAAGTCTCCCATACTAATTGCTTTCTTTGTCTTCTAGGGCACTGTTTTACTAAATGTACCTCTCATTTATTTATTTATGTGTATATTTATGTATTTATTTATGAAGGTTATAAAATAAAGTTAGTTTTTTTAATTTTTAAAAAAGAAAACAAATTATGTGATAGTCTGTGTACTCCTGTATTTGTGGAACCACTTTTATCCTCGGTGAACACATAATGTTCTCAGATAAAAAATTTACCAAGATAATGATTTTTTCTGCATTGCTTTTGTAATTCATATCATAAACATAAAACATGTCTGTCAATTATGAAAAATGATCTGTTAAAGTGTAGTAAAATATGATTTAAAGATTTGGTTATTAAGTCAACTTTCTAGGAAGGTAGCTTACCTCTACATTGCTAGGAATTCTTTCTAGCTGAAGTGGTCTTTCTGGTTCGTATTTCAAAATATATTCAATTTTCACAGATTCATATACAAGCCACAATTTTGTACATTTTTTTGAGGAAGATAATATTTTTGCTTGTTATAAAAAGAAGACTGAACTTCTAAGAGAGTTTCTAAGAAGAATGAAGCACATATCTCAGTACAGGTGAAATTTGCATCAATGTAAATGTACTATAGTAAAATTGAATGTGAATATTTTCAAAAAAGAAATTGAGTTGTATGTTTTAATGGACTAGGGTAACTCATTTAAAAAGCACTTATATACTAACATTTTAAAAACAAATGAGCATTTCCTAATTTACGTTTAATAAATATAAATATATATTGCTGAATGCTTCAAAGTAGAATCAGTTCTGGTGGTGTATCCTTTCTATCATCCCTTCACTAGTGCCTAACATCCACTAAATGTTCAGATAAATCAATTTTAATACCATAGTCCTGTAATAAGATAGTGCTTGGTGAATTCTGGCAGTATAGGGCTTAAAACCTGGGTAGGTTACTTGGCCTTGGAGAACATTAGCTTCTTTTCCTGTAACATAAACAAAATAATACTTACCTCAACTGTATGGATAGGGACTAATATATTATATGGCATAAAATAGATGTTCAGTAACTATTTCTGTGTCCTTTGTGTGGAATCCCACTGTTAAGTAATAACATTCTATATCAGCATGACGCTAGTAAAAGACAATTTATGCGAAATTGTGAGGGAATCAAAGAATCCTAAATATTCTATCCTATTCTACATTTAGAGTCTAGATCTAATTACATGGTGGTTTTGTGAAGGTGGTAGTGGTGATATGTGTTTGGGGAAGGCAGATTGGGATGATTAAGGTATTCCTAGTATTTGTTGTTTCCTTTTAGGACAGAAGGATAAAGTCAGTATAGTTTGGCTTAGCTGTTTATTTTCTACAGTGGGAATAGCACAATAACTACTCATTCTGTAGTTAAGTGACCTCAAATAGAATCATATTTGTTATGTAGTTTTTTGGGGGGATGGTTTGGATTAGAGGATTGCAGTGAGTGGGATACTGTGGATCATTATAAAACATTTGCTCATTCATGAAACAAACATTCCTAATATGTACCAAGCACTGTACTAGGCACAGAGGGTTTATATCTAAATAAAATATGATTTCTTGAATTATTCAGTCTCTATTATGGTGTAAAGAAGCTTTCTGCTACCTTTTCACTGAAAAATATTTCTGCTTCAAAATACTACTAATCTTATGTGATATTTTTTTGTTTTGCTTATATCATAATAGTAATATTTGTAGAAAACTTTATATAAAGAAATTTTCATATTTTATCATATTCAAAAATTTAGACTTATGTGTAAGTTGTTATTGATGGTTAACTAAAAGTTTACTTAAAGTGCCAAGGTGAGAATTCTTTTTTGGAAACTTTTTGCAATTACTAAAAGTAAATGAGCTAAAATGCTATATGCCTAAAAAGTTTGTAAAATTGCTGGTAAATGCTGTTTTTCTTAAAATTAGTGCAGACTCTTTTAACGAGGTAGATTTTGTCTCAACAGATAGTCTCCTTGATGTTTTTCTTTTCTGATCTTTTTATAGAAACAGTTATGATTTGCTGGACGCTCTGTCCTCTTGGCCACAAATGGTAGTTCAGTAGCAAGACAAGCATCAGAGAAAGAATGTAAAAATAATACTTTTCAACACTGCCTCATTTATTAGTGCTCAAGGAAAAATAAAACCTAGGACAACAAAACCATACAAGATAAACAGAATCTTTTCCTTGGATCCTACTTTTTCTTTAAGCTAATGCCATATCTCCCTATTTTTATTTTATCTTAGAATTTGATGAAAATAATAATCAAGTTTATTCAGTGTTTCTACTTCTCAACTCCCATTCTTTCTTCTATCATTTATATTCTGGCTCCTATTTTCACTACTGCACTGAAGCTGTTCTTGGTATCAAAATTCTTTTCACTAGAAATACTCTTCCTTTCCCTCCATTTCGGCCCCATTCAGCCTTCATAGCCCATCTCAAATGTTATTTTTGTCCATGAATTCAATTGAATGAACATTCAAATACCTGTCATGTTCAGCAGAGTCATATCATATGTACATTTAACTTATTTGAATTCAACTAAAGTTGAAAACACCAAACGAGGGAGAAAAATAGCAAGGAATTCCTCTCTTCCCCCAGTAAAAAATGTTTTTGAAACAACAAAGTTGCTAAAAGCAAGACAAGTACTTTATCTGGTTTTCCACAGAACAAACAGTAATCTCTTCTAATGCTGGAGGAAAAATTAGCTGAGTTGGATTTATACAAAGAGATTATAATATGCGCAGAACAATGTATGGTATACTTTATGGGCTATTTAAAGGATTTTTGAGGGGTTATTTTGACCAGTTTTTGCCTTACTCTGACTTTAGAACCAAGTGTAACTCCTGTGCAAGGTGTGACTTCATTGTTATAGCTGTGTTGAACTTAAATCAGTCACATCACTTAGGATCCTTCTAGATAACATTTGGATGTCTCTTGGATGTGTTAGGTATAGAACTATTTAAGGCAGCGATGACTAGCTTAGTTCCTTTTCTGTCTTTATTTTTGTATCATGGAGGAAAGAAGCTTGTATACATAATTATAGTCAAAACACATTACTTCAGAGGGAGAAAATGTTATTCCTTTTATATTTCATGTTCACCTATCGTTTGGAACCCTGGGCTTTCTGAAAACTAATTACATGTGTCCACAAATATATTGTTGCATTTAGTTTCTACATAAGCCATAGTAGTTCTACATCAATACAAAGGAATTCATAGAAATGCTTTTTAAAAAAAAACGTGCAGGGAATTCCCTGGTAGTCCAATGGTTAGGACTCAGCGCTTTCACTGTCGGGGCCCGGGTTCAATCCCTGGTTGGAGAACTAAGATCCTGCAAGCCACACAGCATGGCCAAAAAAATTAATTAATTAATTAACTTAAAAAATGTGCAGGATTTGGTTGTTATTATATTCAACATACTTTAATGATATTAATCTTTTTCTAAAGATATTATTTCCTAATTTTTCCCTTACATTTAACATTTCTGTATATGTTACATTTTATTTTTGAAATTCTTTCTCAAGGAATAGTTTAGATCGGTGTGACAATATGAGTTCTAAAATAGAGTTGATGCATCATTAAAGAACATTTTTCTGTGTGGTAATTTGAACACTAATGGTGTGTGTGGTGGGGAGGAGATTACAAATGAATTTAGTTAACAAAGGCTTAAAGTAATTCCCCTGTAGTGAACAGATTTTGATGATGTTTTCAGGGCCAATTTGATATAGAGACAGTTTCAGAGACTTGGCTTGGCCAAGTGAGGATATAACTTTTTTAGGACTATTTGATTTCTAATGAACAAGAAGTTTAAGCCTGGCTAGATAAAGAAATTCTTCTTTGATGTTTCAAAGCATCTTACATATTCAAATGGAACTGATCGTCAATAAAGAGCCAGAAAAATATGGTGCTGTTCCTAGTGTATTCAAGATGAATCCTCTTTCATATTCTGGAAAAGTATGTTGTTTTTTTTTTTTGAGAAGGAAAAATTGGGGGAAAAATAGGTAATCTAACTATTAGGCATAGTATTTCGAAAAACAGGAATGCTCATAAAGGCTGATTTGTGGGAATAAGTCAATGTTAGAATGCTTAAAAAAAACAACCCATAATCATTTTTTTTTTTTAAGTTATATTCTGCTCATTCCAAAACACGCATTCAGAAAGGGAATGGAGTCTGATGATTCTAGTAGAGACTTGGGTATCTGGGAATTAGTGATTGTTTTTTTCCACTGGCCGTTTCTTTAGTATATATAGAATCAAGCTATTTTGCATTAAATTTGGGGAAAATTATTTTTATTTTCATCATACATTATCAGGTAGTGGTTTATTTCCACTATGGTCATGAAATCGTAGCAGATTGGACCTGGACGAACATCTAGTCCAACTCTCCAGTTTGCCCCCACCCCCTCACTATTGTTGATGAATATGAAGCTTAGAGAAATAAAATCACCTCAGTTCATTTTAGTTTAGAGGCAGTGTTAGTATAAGTATATAGTTACTTCTTACCATGCAGGGTCTTGTCCCTCATTTGTCTTACGCTGTTTACTGTAAATTTTGAAAGAAATTAGAGAAAGCCATTTCTATGGGGGAAAATGAATTGTACTTACCATGAAATTATGTGCTACCAGGAAGTTGTTACCATGCAGCTGTTGCAGTGATGACAGGCTGATGTCACCCTAGAATGACCAGAGCAGCATAGTATAAAAATTGCTCTGCTTGCTCCTAAAATAAATTGAAAACAACCGAATTACCAGAAGAAATTAGTAGCTTGACGGCAGTGCCATGTGTATTTTTTAAGTATTATCTATTCCATTAAAAAACTGCATGAGTATGCACACAAATACAATTTAAAAAATATCCACATCCACATACAGATGCATACATGTGCACAAATAGAAAACACATGTACATATGTGCACACACATATTTAAATTATTAGGACATCTACCAACATAGAAACAGTATTTCAAAAATCATTAATTGATTTTCTGAAAGGTCTCCTGTAGATGTTTTCCCTGGAAATAATCAGTAGAATTGTGCTGGTTTAGTGCTCTGAGACCAGTGAAATATTCTGGTTTCTAATTCTCTTTAGCAATGTGATACTTTCTATAGGATTTGATAATTTTAACATGAGAGAGGATCCAGTTTTTTAAGAACAGTCACCACTATCATTGTTTTGTTGTTTGTTTGTTTTTATTTTGCATTTAGATGATTCAACAAAATAAAAGGAACAATCTCATTGAAAAGTGATCTACGAGAATATAAGCTTGTTGGTGGCAGGGGCTTGTATCTGTTTTGTTCACTGCTGTACTTTTTAGTTTTTGGCTATAGTTAGTGTTCAATATTTGTCTTTTGAATGGTTGTTGATTACAGCAGAATAAACACAATGTTTTGTTGTCTGAAATTTTGTTGAAGTTCTTAAGTGGCTAGAAAGCACATTTCCAGGCTAGGGAAAAAAAACATCTACTGACTTTCTCTAATGAATAAGAAACAGTATTAAAGTGTGGAGAATCTGGAGATGTATTCCTTATGTACTCTCGTAGTACATGTGATTACAAAATTCCAATTGTTTACATGTAGTAAGAGCATTGTGAAATTTATAGAATTTGGAAACCTGACTCTCCATCTTACTGTTTTTCTAATGTTTTTACTACTACACCAGATGACTGTTCACATGCCCCTTTGTATTATTCATTCATTCTACAAAATACCAAGCAGCTCTTTGTTATCAGGTACTGTGCTGTGAGGCATGGCAGTGAGCAACAGGGCCTTGCAGTCTAATGGGGGAGACAGATGTTAACAGATATTTATACACAGAGTTTACCAAGCTTACAAAAATTAAGAGAGTTCTGAATCTTAAAATTTTGTTAAAGGATTTTCAGAATCATTTAACCCATCACTCTGAATTGCTAGTACTTTATGAATTACAACCTGTTCTGTGGTACTTAACAAAATCATATACTGATTGATTTGGAAGGGTATTTTCATTATTGCTTATTTCAACAACCTGTATATTAATGATTACTAATTAACTTTTCTGTTGCTGTTATTTTAATTAGAAAATAATATATTTTCTTTATTAATGTTATTTTAAATGGCTTGCTGCATTCTGAGTGTGTGCGTGTGCGTGTGCCTGTGCGTGTGTGTGTGTTGACGTAGTGACCAGAAGATTTTTAAAGTAAGAGTTGTTTTCAGAGTTAACTTTATCTCTTATTAAATGGCTTCCAGAAACCTAGATCATATAGTTTTTAATTTGGAATTAAATCCTGCATTTTAGAGTTAGCACAAAACATAGTTTGTGCTTTTCCTTTACTTGAGGGACACGAATAACGATAATACTTGTGGTGTACTATAGATTGTCTAACAGATAAATCTCAGTAAATTGTAAACTGTTTTTTATAGTAGACTTGAAGCTTGCTGAGTAAGACAAGTTAAAGATATATTTCAAATCATTACTTAAATTTACAGCCATGGGCTTCCCTGGTGGTGCAGTGGTTAAGAATCTGCCTGCCAATGCAGGGGACACAGGTTCAAGCCCTGGTCCAGGAAGATCCCACATGCCACGGAGCAACTAAGCCCGTGCGCCACAACTACTGAGCCTGTGCTCTAGAGCTGACAAGCCACAGCTACTGAACCCACGTGCCACAGCTACTGAAGCCTGTGCACCTAGAGCCTGTGCTCCGCAACAAGAGAAGCCACCGCAGTGAGAAGCCTGTGCACCTCAACAAAGAGTAGCCCCACTCGTTGCAACTAGAGAAAGCCCACGCACAGCAACGAAGACCAACACAGCCAAAAATAAATTAATTAAAAAAAAATTACAGCTATGTATAATTACCTTTGTCAGCATTTGCATTGTTCTTCAAATGTTTTTATGTTTTTCTATATGGAAATGAGCTGAATTTTGGAAACTCTTTCCACAAATGCTTATATTTTTGACAAGCAAATTATTGAAATATAACTTAGGGCTCTAAGGTGTACCTTAGAAGAGAAACAGGGGCTCCATTTTGTTACATTCTAGGGGAGTAAAACATTAATTATACTATTGAATGTAGAGTTTGCCTGCAATTTTCCCCCTGAGTGTAGATATTATCTAAGGTTGCATGATTTGCTGTGGCTCTTCTTGCTACATTTTTACCCTCAACGCCTCATTTATTTATTATTTATATGGCAACTACAACAGAAATTGAAAGGGCGTCAGTTTTGTGTTACAGTTTTGAAAGTCAGCAAAATGTAGTTGAATTACTTAATGTGGGTGTTATTCAGGACTCATTACTAGGATCTCACTCTTGATACATTTGTCTCACCCAAATTTTATTTTTTCTTGTGACTTTGCCCATCATTTTGTTGATGATAATAGCAAAGTTTCTCTTGGGTTTATTTTATATTTTTAGCTGCTTTTACTGAATATTTCTACTTGGATATTTCATATATAGTCAGCAATGTTGATTTGATTTGAACCACCATCTTAAACTCTTTATTTTGTAAACAGCTTTATTGAGGTATAGTTTACTTACTATAAAAAATTTACTCATTTTAAATGTATGATTTGGTGATTTTTGTACTTCTGTGTAGTCACTTTGCATTCACACTTCTAGCCCCTAGTGATTATTAATGTACTTTCTGTCTCTAGTTTTACCTTTTCTGGACATTACTTATAAATGGAATCAAACAATATGTAGTCTTTTGCCTAGCTTCTTTTTTTTAGCATAAAATTTTTGAAGTTAATATGTTGTAGCATGTATCAATATTTTATTCCTTTTTGTTGCTAAATAGTATTCCGCATATAATTAACTGAATGAATTCATATTCATATTGTATGAATATACTTCATTTTACTTATCCATTCACCAGTTTATGGACATTTAGATTGTTTCCACTATTTGGCTACCATGAGTAATGCTGCTGTTCTTATAAAAGTTTTTGGTCGTGTGTTTTCATTTCTTTTGGGTTGATACCTTTGAGTGGAATTACTAAGTCATATAGTAAATTTATTTGTAAATTTAAGAAAAACTGCCAGACTAATTTCAAAGTGGTCACACCCTTGTACACTCTCACCAGCAACGTTTAAGGGTTGTAATTTCTCTCTACATCCTCAGTGACACTTTGATTATGGCCGTTGTAGTGGGTGTGAAGTGGTACCTCATTGTAGTTTTAATTTGCATTTTTCTAAAGGTTAATGGTGTTGAGCATCATTTCATGTGCTTATTAGTCCTATGTGTATCTTCTTTGGTGAAATGTCTATTAAAATCTGCCCATTTTTAAATTGGGGTTTTTGTTTTTTTTAAAGAATTATTCAGCTATAAGAGTCCTTTGTATATATTCTGGATACAGATTCTCTATAAGGCATGTAATTTGCAAGTATTTTCTCCCAGTCTGTGTTCTATCTTTTCAAAACAAAATCTTCTCTCCTCAATCTTCCTCTTTCCCAATTACCCTGTTTCTGTTAGTCTTCAGCTCTGTCTGGTTTTCACATTTTAGTATTCAACTCAGCTATTCCAGATTGCTACCAAGTCTTGCAGTTTTAATTATAATCTTTTTTTTTCCTCTTCTTCTCAGTCACTACTCAAATCTTCAAACCTAATTACTAAAATAGCTACAAACCTGACCTACTTGATTCTAGGCTCTTCTTTCTTTAGCACTATTGTATTTGCTCAGCTATAAATGCTTAGCTATTTTCTTTTCAGACTAACGAAGATTCCATGATATATTTTTAAACTATTTATAATGGAAAATTTCAAAAAGAGCAAAGTAGAAAAATAATACAATGAATATTCATATGCCTAATGTCTAGATTGAGTGATCTTTAATTTGCTTCATATATATGTATCTTTTTCTGAACCATTTTGAAGTAAATTGCGGTTACTGTGAAATTTTACCTTTAAATTCTTTAACCTGCATCTCCCTCTGACCTGTCCTGATGTAGGACATTCTTATATGTAACCATAATGCCATAATCACACAAAACAAAATTAATAAAAATTCTCTAATGTAATCTTATACCCAGTCTACATTCAGATTTCATCAATTGTCCCCCAAATGTCTCATGACTGTTTTCTCCTTTCCTAAATTGTTACTGAGCTAATGACTCTTGTTATATTTATTAAACCTCTTAATTCTTTTAAAATCTAGAACAGCTCACATCTCATGCTACATTTCTTGCTTTTCTTTCTCATGCCACTGACTTATTGAAGAGACCAAGCCAATTGTCATATAGTATTGTTTTTAATTTTTCCCCTATGGTGTTGTTCAGTGTGGTCCCTAGTATATTTTTATTATCTTTTTTATGGTTATAAAAATTACACCCATTTTGGCCAATTAGAAAATACTGCATAAAGATAAAAATATAAATCATAATCTCATCACCTAGAGATTACTACAGTTAACATTTTGGTGCTTTTATTATAGCTTTTTTCTTATGCAGATTTAAAAAATAGTTTAGATCATCCTTATTATGTACTTACTAGTTTATTAATTTCTCTTTGAACATAATTTTAAATGGCATACATGCTGTTGCAATTGAACTCATGTTTACTTAATTTTCCCAATATTGCTGAACATTTATGTTCCTTTTGGTTTTTCACAGTTATAAACTGTGATGGTCAGTCTTTTGAATAAAGATTTGATTAGTATATTTCTGTTTTTTCTTATAAATTCTTACAAGTAGAATTATTGGGTTAAGCTATATGAGTACTTTAAATGTTTACTAAATTGTTTTTCATAAAGAAAGCAATTCCATTATTTGCTCTCCTATCAGCAGTGTATGAGAACATCTTTCTCCACACTCTCTTGTCATATTGGGCATCATTCTTTCTTTTTATCCTTTATTTGGTTATTTGATGGAGGTTTGTTTCGACATTGTTTTGAGGGTCTGATTTTTTACCATATGAGTTCAAATTAGTCTTGGAATATTTTCTGGCTGTAATGTAAGCTGTGCCATACTGATTCAGTCTCTTTCGGCCCCCACTTCCCCATATATCCATTCTCTGCTCCTGTTATTTCATATAGTCTCAAGACACACATACTGCTCTAGTGATATTGTTGTCTTCTTTATTGCCTTGCTTTTGTAGACTTTGTCTGCCCTCTGAGGTCTTGCACAAGTTGCACTGTTTCAGTTTTCCACCTTTCATTGATTTTTCCTCTCTTTTGATTTTTCTATAGCCCTCTTCAATCTATACTATATCATTTGGTGCCAAGTCAAATTTAGTTCAGGTGTTGAATATCACTATTGCATCATACAGTGTGACTTCTTTAATCTGAATCCTTCTTTTCCTGATAATTTAGAATAATATCACACTTACTGTTTTGTGTAGAAATATCACTTTCATTTTCATTTTGCATCCAGAAGCTTTTAAACACCGTTTTGCCTCCAGTCACTTAAAAACCCCTAACATTTTCCTCATAGGACTTCTTGTTGAGATAGCTGGTCTCTTGGTGATTTTTTTTTTTTAAATCTTAATTATGTCAGTGATTTGTACTGTAAGTTCTTCCTCAGCTTTAGATTTGAGAAACTTGGCATCTATCTCACACCAGTTTTGGGGGGAAAAGATTGGATGTTAAAAGACTAGGTTGTGTATCATGTATGAACTTTATTTTCTCATTCTCATGATAAATAGAATTACCACTGAGTAATGTTTATTTCTCTCTAAATGCTATAATAAAAAAATTTGTCTTTTTGAACCTATGGCATTTTGACCATATCTAAATTATTAGAATTTGTATAGAAATCTAGGACTTGCTTATTAATATCAGACTTTTAAATTGAGCAACTGTGATTATATTGTCTAAAAATAGGATATTGATAGGCAGTGTGGTATGGTAGAGCCCACACTGGACAGGAATTAGGAGATAAGACTCTAACTATGTGACCTTAGGAGATATTTATATTTTAGGGGTCTTAGTTTCTTTATCCATAAAATGAGGAGGTTAGGGGAAAAGAACACAGGCTTTAGAATCTGACACCCTTGGCTTTTAATCCTCAATCCGCCATTACCTACAGTGTGACCTTGCTAAGTCACATATCTAAGCCCCTGTTCCTCATTTGTAAAGTAGGGATGATAGTATTTATCTCATAAAACTATTGTGAATACTAAAGAAATAATGCATTAAAAGCCTTTAGACCAGTGCCTGGCACTGAGTAAATAATGTTAGCTATTATTATTGTATGATCTTTTATGTACCCACAAACTTGCAGACAATACTTTGGATTATATGACATCATAACTTGCTTTTTTTTTTTTGCTGTATGTGGGCCTCTCACTGTTGTGGCCTCTCCCGTTGCGGAGCTCAGGCTCTGGACGTGCAGGCTCAAAGGCCATGGCTCATGGGCCTAGCCTTTCAGCGGCATGTGGGATCTTCCTGGGCAGGGGCACGAACCCGTGTCCCCTGCATCGGCAGGCGGACTCTCAACCACTGCGCCACCAGGGGAGCCCGATATCATAACTTTTAACTTGGGCATCATTGTTGCTATTTAGGGAATGATTACTTTTAATGTGTTCATTCCCACGTTAATGACTTAAGAGAGCCTGTCTTTTTTTTGAATATTATCTTCCTTGGAAAATATTCCAGCTCTTGGAATTAATCATTTTGTATCATCTTTCCTGGGTCTTGCTTTCTAATTTGTAATGTGAAAATGGAGTAATCAAAGTAATCTGCATTACTGTGTTATGGGATAACTATAATATAATAGGTGTCCTTTTAAAATTCTTACAGTTTCCTTTTTCTTCTTTTTTTTTTAACCTAAAAATGTGACAGTAATACTGGACTTTTTGTATAATGTGACAGGAGAATATAGTACTTAGTAACTTATGAAGAAGACACTTTGAAACAGGGATGTCAATATGCCACTCAGAATGTCCCACTTAGGCAGGCCCCTTCTTAACCTGTGTAATACTCTGTATTCAGATTCATTGTTCAGAAATTGGATTACTGAGAGGTAGTACAAGATTTAGCTTGACAGTTTCAAGTTTATTTAGAACAGCTCTGAAACATATGGAGGTTAAGGGTTAAAATAATGTTAATGGAATTTTCCATATATCTCACTTTTATCTCGTTTTTGATGGGTATTATTTCAGCCAGGTAAATGAGCAAATCAGAATATCTAAAACCATTTTTATTTTTAATTTTTTTTTAAGGCACATTTTTCATTTTCACCAAGAATTTTTATTATTTAAAAAAAATTTTATTTACTTTATTTTTGGCTGCGTTGGGTCTTCGTTGCTGCACATGGGCCTTCACTAGTTGCGGCAAGTGGGGGCTACTCTTTGTTGAAGTGCGCGGGCTTCTCATTGTGGAGGCTTCTCTTGTTGCGGAGCACGGGCTCTAGGCGGGTGGGCTTCATCTAGTTGTGGCGTGTGGGCTCAGTAGTTGTGGTTCGCAGGCTCTAGAGTACAGGTTCAGTAGTTGTGGTGCACGGGCTTAGTTGTTCTGCGGCATGTGGGATCTTCCCAGACCAGGGCTCGAACCCGTGTCCCCTGCACTGGCAGGGAGATTCCTAACCACTGTGCCACCAGGGAAGTCCTGAAACCCATTTTAAAAAATTGTGGTAAAATATATATTACATAAACGTTACCATTTTAACTATTTTATTTATTTATTTATTTTTGGCTATGTTGGGTCTTCGTTGCGTGCGGGCTTTCTCCAGTTGTGGCGAGCGGGGGCCACTCCTCGTTGCGGTGCGCAGGCCTCTCATTGCGGTGGCCTCTCCCGCTGCGGAGCACGGGCTCCAGGTGCATGGGCTTCAGTAGTTGTGGCATGAGGGCTCAGTAGTTGTGGCTCGTGGGCTCCAGAGAGCAGGCTCAGTAGTTGCGGCGCACAGGTTTAGTTGCTCCACGGCATGTGGGATCCTCCCAGGCCAGGGCTCGAACCTGCATCCCCTGCATTGGCAGGCGGATTCCCAACCACTGCGCCACCAGGGAAGCCCCATTTTAACTATTTTGAAGTATGTTCACAGTGTACATCCATCACCACCATCCATCTCCAGGATTTTTTTTATCTTCTCCAATTAAAACTCTGTACTCATTTAAATAGTAATGCCTCATCCCCTGCCTCCCCACACCCTCTGGCAATCATCATTCTGCTTTCTGTCTCTATGAATTTGACTACTCTAAGAACCTCATATAATTGGAATCATACAATATTTATCCTTTTGTGACTGGCTTATTTCATTCACTTAGCATAATGTCTCCAAGATTCATCCATGTTTTAGCATGTATCAGATTTCTTTCCTTTTTTAAGACTGAATAATAGTCCATTGTGTGAATACCCTATTCACTATCCATCGATGGACACAAGTTTACTTTTACCTTTTGGCTATTGTGAGTAATGCTGCTATGAGTAGGGGTGTACAAATATCTGCTCAAGTTCCTCCTTTCACTACTCTTGGGTGTTTACCCAGAAGTGGAGTTGTTGGCTTATATGGTAATTTTATATTTAATCTTTTAATCTTGTGAGGAATTGCTGTCTGTTTTCCATAGTAGCTGCACCATTTTACATTCCCATCAGCAATGGACATGAGTTCCAATTTCTCCACATCCTTGCCAACACTTGTTATTTTATGTGGTTTTTTGTTTTGGATAATAGCCATCCTAAATAGCTGTGGGTGTTAAGTGCTACAGTTGGGCCCTCTGTATTTGTAGGTTCCACATCCATGGCTTCAAGCAGCCATGAAATTCAGTCTGGGTTTGGTTGAATTCATGGCTGCAGAACCCAGGCATGAGGAATCTGGGGATAGGGAGGTCTGACTGTGCTAGTATGCCATTTTGTATAAAGGACTTCTGCATCCATTATTTTGGTATTCCCGGGGCAACTTGGAACCAGACCCTTCAGGGATACTGAGGGGCGATTTTATATCCTCATGGTTTTGATTTGCATTTCCCTAATGACTAGTGATGTTAAACATCTTTTTCGGTGCTTGTTGGCCATTTGTACATCTCTGGAGAAATGTCTGTTCAAGTCCTTTGCCCGAGTTTGCTGAAGGAGTTTTGAGGTCACAGTGTCAGAGAAGCTATTAATATGATGGTAAACTAGCTAGGATAATGCTACATGGTATTAAACTTATTGAAGAGAAGAACCATGAGTCATATGCAAATATCTTCAGTGGTCGTTCCTCACTGCCTCAGTTGCACTGTATCACTTTTAATTCATGGTTTTTACCTTTTTTTTTTCTTTAAATAAAAGAGAACAAATGTTTTATGTATCCAACTTAGTAATTTAAGTAATGGAAACTAAGGGAGGTAACAAGAGGAATAAATTATAAACCAGAAAACATTGGAATTAATAACTGTAAGAACTAGTTTTTATTAAAAAGTTAGGACATAGAGAAGCTGGTGAGACCTATACCAAGAAAAATAACAGAATTAGAATCAGAAAACATGGACTATATAAAAAACTACGGATTTTTAAAAATTAGAATTATGTGCTCAGATTACAGTAAATATGTAAATCTCAGTGTAATGGTGCTATGTGGCTGAGTGGTATTTTATTTTGTATATTTTTCATCAAGTATGATCTTTTTATTTTATTTATCCAGTAGTTCTTTTCAGAAAAATACATGGATATTCCATTCAACTTAATTTTTAGCATAATATTCCTCATTTTGTGTGTGTGTGTGTAAGTAGACATCAGATACACATATTTGTTAAGTAAGTTTAATTCCATTGTAAAGGGCTTCCCTGGTGGCACAGTGGTTGAGAGTCCGCCTGCCGATGCAGGGGACACGGGTTCGTGCCCTGGTCCGGGAAGATCCCACATGCCGCGGAGCGGCAGGGCCCATGAGCCGTGGCAGCTGAGCCTGTGCATCTGGAGCCTGTGCTCTGCAACAGGAGAGGCCACAACAGTGAGAGGCCCGCATACTGCAAAAAAAAAAAAAAAAAAAAAAATTCCATTGTAAAGACTTAAGAGAATAGATATTTATGTGGCAAAACTTTGCAGAGAATAATTTCATTAGTGTCCTTCCTTAACTAAAGGTTTCAACAAAACACAGGTTACCAAAACTGTCAAAGTTGTATAATAAAAATAGGAAAATGTGAGAATAGACTATGCTTATATGTTTCCTGAATTCTACCATTGACATTTAACAGCTATATTCTTTAAGGCTAAATTTTAATTTAATGATGGATTTAGTTTTCTTCCTTTAAATCATGTGTCACTGACTATGTGTTAATTATATAATACAGGTTTCAGTAATGTAATGAATAATGGGTAATATTTTTAATGTGAGGATTTAGCTCATCTTTAAAATGACTGCAAATAAGTATTAATATGAAAGTAATATTAAAAAGTATTATTTTCCTTCATTTTTCTAACAGGGTCAACATATTACATTACCACCCATTCAAAAGCTTGAAGAAGCTCTATATGAATACCAACCACTGCAAATAGAGACTTGTGGGCCACAAGTTCCTGAGCTTGAGATGCTAGGAAGACTTGGGTAAGTGTTCAGAAGAACTTCTCATTGAGGAACTGATGTTTAGGACTTGGTTGTGGCCATTTTTAACTGATACTTCAGCATTCTTAGATTTTGAGTTTACAGAACTTTACTCTCTTGTAAGAAATGAATGGTGCTTAATACTAACTTAACATGTTATTTTTCCTTCAGTCCTATTAGGTCTTTTGAGATTGAGACTGGATTGTATTAGTTCCCTTTTAAGGATGTGATTGGCAGCCAGCAATACTGAAGTAGCTGTTCATTTTCGGCTCACTGTGTATTTTTTTTAGAAATAGGGGCTTAATTTAGTCAGCAGTAAGCCAGTGAAAATAGAGTTGAACTCCTTGCCATGAAAAAGAGTAGATTAACTCAATGTCTGTTCTGTATAGTGAAATTATATTTATGAGAAATGAGCTACAAAATATATTTTGTCAAAGGGTATGATGTAGAGCTGGCCCAGTGGCTCAAAAGCTGTAATATATGTGTCCATTTTGGAAATGAACTTGGGATTATGGCTCTTGTGAGTGATGGAGATGATCACATTCTGTCTTAGGGAAACAAATGGGTATTTGTGTACTTATGGAAAGTATAGATATAAACTTTGTTGGATTGAGTAAATCATATCTTGATCTGGTGTCTCAATCTAAACTACTGAATGAAAAGATAATCTAGAAACAGTTGTTTCTTAACAAGATAAAATAGCACAAAGAGTATAATGTGGGTCAGGAAACTTACACAAGCCTATTAGATAGCCTCATCCACCAGAGGGCAGACAGCAGAAGCAAGAAGAACTATAATCCTGCAGCCTGTGGAACAAAAACCACATTCACAGAAAGATAGGCAAGATGAAAAGGCAGAGGGCTATGTACCAGATGAAGGAACAAGATAAAACCCTAGAAAAACAACTAAATGAAGTAGAGACAGGCAACCTTCCAGAAAAAGAAGTCAGAATAATGATAGTGAAGATGATCCAGGACCTCGGAAAAAGAATGGAGGCAAAGATCTAGAAGATGCAAGAAATGTTTAACAAAGACCTAGAAGAATTAAAGAACAAACAAACAGAGATGAACAATACAATAACTGAAATGAAAACTACACTAGAAGGAATCAAAGCAGAATAACTGAGGCAGAAGAATGGATAAGTCACCTGGAAGACACAGTGGAATTCACTGCTGCGGAACAGAATAAAGAAAAAAGAATGAAAAGAAATGAGACAGCCTAACAGACCTCCAGGACAACATTAAACACAACAACATTTGCATTATAGGGGTCCCAGAAGGAGAAGAGAGAGAGAAAGGACCCGAGAAAATATTTGAAGAGATTATAGTCAAAAACTTCCCCAACATGGGAAAGGAAATAGCCACCCAAGACCAGGAAGCGCAGCGAGTCCCATACAGGATAAATCCAAGGAGAAACATGCCGAGACACATAGTAATCAAATTGGCAAAAATTAAAGACAAAGAAAAATTATTGAAAGCAGCAAGGGAAAAATGACAAATAACATACAAGGGAACTCCCATAAGGTTAACAGCTGATTTCTCAGCAGAAACTCTACAAGCCAGAAGGGAGTGGCATGAAATACTTAAAGTGATGAAAGGGAAGAACCTACAACCAAGATTACTTTATCTGGCA
Source organism: Lipotes vexillifer (assembly GCF_000442215.2). NCBI lineage: Eukaryota > Metazoa > Chordata > Mammalia > Artiodactyla > Lipotidae > Lipotes > Lipotes vexillifer. The sequence goes on along the minus strand of NW_006799221.1, from coordinate 448,473 downwards.
AGTATCTCATTCAGATTTGATGGAGAAAACAAAAGCTTTACAGACAAGCAAAAGCGAAGAGAATTCAGCACCACCAAACCAGCTCTACAACAAATGCTAAAGGAACTTCTCTAAGTGGGAAACACAAGAGAAAAAAAGGACCTACAAAAACAAACCCAAAACAATGAAGAAAATGGTCATAGGAGCATACATATCGATAATTACCTTAAATGTGAATGGATTAAATGCTCCAAACAAAAGACACAGGCTTGCTGAATGGATAGAAAAACAAGACCCATATATATATGCTGTCTACAAGAGACCCACTTCAGACCTAGGGACACATACAGACTGAAAGTGAGAGGATGCTTTATTCCATGCAAATGGAAATCAAAAGAAAGCTGGAGTAGCAATACTCATAACAGATATAATACACTTTAAAATAAAGAATGTTACAAGAGACAAGGAAGGACACTACATAATGATCAAGGGATCAATCCAAGAAGAAGATATAACAATTATAAATATATATGCACCCAACATAGGAGCACCTCAATACATAAGGAAACTGCTAACAGCTATAAAAGAGGGAATCGACAGTAACACAAGAATAGTGGGGGACTTTAACACCTCACTTACACCAATGGACAGATCATCCAAAATAAAAATAAATAAGGAAACAGAAGCTTTAAATGACACAATAGACCATATAGATTTAATTGATATTTATAGGACATTCCATCCAAAACCAGCAGATTACAGTTTCTTCTCAAGTGCACACAGAACATTCTCCAGGATAGATCACATCTTGGGTCACAAATCTAGCCTCAGTAAATTTGAGGAAATTGAAATCATATCAAGCATCTTTTCTGACCACAACGCTATGAGATTAGAAATGAATTACAGGGAAAAAAATGTAAAAAACACAAATACATCGAGGTTAAACAATACATTACTAAATAACCAACTGATCACTGAAGAAATCAAAGAGGAAATTAAAAAATACCTAGAGACAAATGACAATAAAAACATGATGATCCAAAACCTATGGGATGCAGCAAAAGCAATTCTAAGAGGGAAGCTTGTAGCTATACAAGCCTACCTAAAGAAACAAGAAAAATCTTAAACAATCTAACCTTACACCTAAAGGAACTAGAGAAAGAAGAACAATAAAACCCAAAGTTAGCAGAAGAAAAGAAATCATAAAGATCATAAAGCAGAGCAGAAATAAATGAAATAGAAACAAACAATAGCAATGATCAATAAACTAAAACCTGGTTCTATGAGAAGATAAACAAAACAAAATTGATAAACCGTTAGCCAGACTCATCAAGAAAAAGAGGGAGAGGACTCAATTCAACAAAATTAGAAATGAAAAAGAAGTTACAACAGACACCGCAGAAATACAAAGCATCCTAAGAGACTACTACAAGCAACTGTGCCAACAAAATGGACAATCTGGAAGAAATGGACAAATTCTTAGAAAGGAATAACCTTCCAAGACTGAGCCAGGAAGAAATAGAAAATATGAATAGACCAATCACAAGTAATGAAATTGAAACTGATGAAAAATCTTCCAACAAACAAAAGTCCAGGACCAGATGGCTTCAAAGGTGAATTCTATCAAACATTAAGAGAAGAGCTAACACCTGGCCTTCTCAAACTCTTCCAAAAATTGCAGAGGAAGGAATACTCCCAAAGTCATTCTATGAGGCCACTGTCACCATGATACCAAAACCAGACAAAGATACTACAAAAAAAGAAAATTACAGACCAATATCACTGATGAATATAGAATGCAACAATCCTCAACAAAATACTAGCAAACAGAATCCAATAACACATTAAAAGGATCATACACCATGATCAAGTGGGATTTATCCCAGGGATGCAAAGATTCTTCCATATATGCAAATCAATCAATGTGATACACCATATTAACAAATTGAAGAATAAAAACCATACTATCATCTCAATAGATGCAGAAAAAGCTTTTGACAAAATTCAACACCCATTTATGATAAAAACTCTTCAGAAAGTGGGCATATAGGGAACCTACCTCAACATAATAAAGACCATATACGACAAACCCACAGCAAACTTCATTCTCAATGGTGAAAAACTGAAAGCATTTCCTCTGAGATCAGGAATGAGACAAGGATGTCCACTCTCACCACTATTATTCAACATAGTTTTGGAAGTCCTAGCCTAGGCAATCAGAGAGGAAAAAGAAATAAAAGGCATACAATTTGGAAAAGAAGTAAAACTGTCACTGTTTGCAGATGACATGACATTATACATAGGGAATCCTAAAGATGCCATGAGAAAACTACTAGAGCTAATCAATGAATTTGGTAAAGTTGCAGGACACAAAATTAATGCACAGAAATCTCTTGCATTCCTCTACGCTAATGATGAAAAAGTCTGAAAGAGAAATTAAGGAAATACTCCCATTTACCATTGCAACAAAATGAATAGAATACCTAGGAATAAACCTACCTAGGGAGACAAAAGACCGGGATTCAGAAAACTATAAGACACTGATGAAAGAAATTAAAGATGATACCAACAGATGTAGAGATATACCATGTTCTTGGATTGGAAGAATCAATATTGTGAAAATGACTATACTACCCAAAGCAATCTACAGATTCAATGCAATCCCTATCAAATTACCCATGGCATTTTTTACGGAACTAGAACAAAAAATCTTAACATTCGTATGGAGACACAAAAGACCCCAAATAGCTAAAGCAGTCTTGAGGGAGAAAAATGGAGCTGGAGGAACCAGACTCCCTGACTTCAGACTATACTACAAAGCTACAGTAATCAAGACAGTATGGTACTGGCACAAAAACAGAAACATAGATCAATGGAACAAGTTAGAAAGCCCAGAGATCAACCCACGCATCTATGATCAACTAATCTATGACAAAGGAAGCAAGGATATACAATGGAGAAAAGACAGTCTCTTCAATAAGTGGTGCTGGGAAAACTAGACAGCTCCATGTAAAAGAATGAAATTAGAACACTCCCTAACACCATACACAAAAATAAACTCAAAATGGATTTGAGACCTAAATGTATGACCGGACACTATAAAACTCTTAGAGGAAAACTTAGGAAGAACACTCTTTGACATAAATCACAGCAAGATATTTTTTGATCCATTTCCTAGAGTAATGGAAATTAAAACTGAAATAAACAAATGCGACCTAATGAAACTTCAAAGCTTTTGCACAGCAAAGGAAACCATACACAAGACGAAAAGACAACCCTCAGAATGGGAGAAAATATTTGCAAATGAATCAACAGAGAAAGGATTAATCTCCAAAATATATAAACAGTTCATATAGCTCAATATTAAAGAAACAAACAACCCAATTCATAAATGGGCAGAAGACCTAAATAGACATTTCTCCAAAGACATACAGATGGCCAAGAAGCACATGAATAGCTGCTCAACATCACTAATTGTTAGAGAAATGGAAATCAAAACTACAATGAGTTATCACCTCACACCAGTTAGAATGGGCATCATCAGAAAATCTACAAACAACAAATGCTGGAGAGGGTGTGGAGAAAGGGAACCCTCTTGTACTGTTGGTGTGAATGTAAATTGTTCTCCACTATGCAGAACAGTGTGGAGGTTCCTTACAAAACTAAAAATAGAATTACCTTATGATCCAGCAATCCCACTACTGGGCATATATCCAGAGAAAACCATAATTCAAGAAGACACATGCACCCCAGTGTTCATTGCAGCACTATTTACAATAGCTAGGTCATGGAGGCAACATCGACAGACGAATGGAGAAAGATGTTGTGGTACATATATATTATGGAACATTACTCAGCCATAAAAAGGAACGAAATTGAGTCATTTGTTGAGCCGTTGATGGATCTAGAGACTGTCATACGGAGTGAAGTAAGTCAGAAAGAGAAAAACAAATATCGTATATTAACACATGTATGTGGAACCTAGAAAAATTGTACAGATGAACTGGTTTGCAGGGCAGAAGTTGAGACACAGATGTAGAAATCAAACGTACACACAACAAGGGGGAAAGCCGCGGTGGGGTGGGATTATGGTGTGCTGAATTGGGCGATTGGGATTGACATGTGTATAAAATTGATGACTAAGAAGAACCTGCTGTATAAAAAAATAAATAAAATTAAATAAAAAATTTTTTTTAAAAGACTAAAAAAAATACAATGTGATAAGAAAGTAATCGGTACGGTGAAACCAAGTAATAAAAAAGTAATTAAAAAAAAGGCCCCAACAGCAAAAATAAGGTAGGTGAAACAGATAATAGACGCTACAGGCATCTTCAAAACCCAAACTGCAATCTTGAACATAAAGTGTAGTGTTTTACATATGAATGTGGAGGCTCCAGGTTCAAATTACTGTGAAAATTATAGATAATTCACTTATCTGCTCTTTGGTAGATCTTAAGATTTTCTTTAGTTTTGTATTCTCTTAAAAGTCCTGCAGCCTCCAAGCATGAAGCCTTGGGGAAGTGAAACAAAACCTAAAACCCCTTTTGAGTTTTAGATAACAAATTTATGAAATAATTGGCCTAGATGTTAAAATTGAAGCTTGAAAAGACAGACAATTTTGGGTTTTATGTAAAAAGTTATAAGTGATATAGACATTGATATCTTATTTCTTACTGGATTAGCAGGGGCCAGAATTCTGTATCTTTCAAATAAATTTTCTTACAATCTTTACTTTTAATATTAGTGAGGACAGAGTGTTGAAAGTACTCCTCTGTTACAGTTGCTTTTTCTAATAATTTTGTCATTAAAATTACATTTGAGGGCTTCCCTGGTGGCACAGTGGTTAAGCAACCACCTGCCAATGCAGGGGACACAGGTTCGAGCCATGGTCCGGGAAGATCCCATGGAGTAACTAAGTCTGTGCACCACAACTACTGAGTTTGTGCTCTAGAGCCTGCGAGCCACAACTACTGAAGCCCGTGCGCCCAGAGCCCATGCTCCAGAGCAAGAGAAGCCACCGCAGTGACAAGCCCGTGTACTGCAATGAAGAGTAGCCCCCACTCACCACAACTAGAGAAAGCCCACGCACAGCGACGAAGACCCAACACAGCCAAAAATAAAGAAATAAAATAAATAAATTTGTTTAAAAAATTACATTTGAAAGGTTATAGAAATGGCCATGAATAATAAGAACAAAAAAATAAACTGTACAACTGTTAGTACAAAGGATAGGAAGAGGGAAATACTTGGCTGTTGTACTGTTCCTACACTATGCATGAAGAGGTATAATAGTATTTGGAGATATTTAGTATAAATCCTAGAGCAACAACTAAAAATGTAAAACAAAGAGGGACAGACAGTAAGCAAGTAACAGAGTAAATAATGAGATCCTTAAAAATACTCCATTAGTGAAAAGGAGGGCAGGAAAAGGGAGGCAAAAAATAAAGAAATGGTATAATTAGGAAAGAAACAGCATGGTGGTAGATTTAATCTTAACTGTATCAGCAATTACATTGTTCTAAACAAGCACTATCCAATAAAGCTTTCTGATATGGGAATTCTATGTCTGTGCTGTTCATTATGGTAGTCACCAGTTGCATGCTTCTACTGAGCATTTGAATATGCCTAGTGTCACTGAAGAATTGTATATTAAATTTTATTCAGTTTAATTTAAATAACCACATATAGTTAGTGGCTACCATGTTTGATAGAACAGGTCTAAATACTCCAAATAATAGGCAGAAATTGCCAGATTGGATTGAAAAAGCAAGATTTTACTGTATGTTTTCTATAATAACGTGACATTATATACGAAGATATAGTTTCTCTGAGCTTTAAAAGTTTCTCTGAAATCTTGGGACTGTAATTTGTTTTTGTTTTGTAAATAACCAGTATCTCTTCACAGATTTCTTCCGCCCCATTTTCTCTCTGTTTTCATTCTGAGACTCTGATTTCACATAGGTAAGACCTTCTGATGTTGTTTTACAGTTCTTCGATGCTCTATTTTGTGTTTTTCAATCTTTTCTTGAGTTTTGTGTTTCATAAGTTTGGATAATTCTTCTTGTCCTTTCCTTACAGTTCACTTATTCTTCTTCTATGTCCCTTTTGCTGATAAGCTCATCAAAGGAATTCTTTCTGATATTGCAGTTGTCATTTCTAGCATTTCCATTTCACTCCTTTTTGTAATTTCCATCTTTTTGTTGAAATTTCCTGTCAGTTTTCACATATTATCCACTTTTTCCCACTAGATCCTTCAGCTTAGTAATCATGCTATTTTCAGGTGCCTCTTTGATTGTTCTAACATCTCTGGGTCTGATTCTATTGACTATTTTATACCTTAATAGTAGATTTGTTTTTCCTGCTTTCTTCTGTTTATTGTAATTTTCTTTGAATATTGTACAAAAGAACAGTAGAGACTGAGATAAATAATATTTATGGCCAGAAATATTTATGTCCCTTTTTCTGTTAGGCCATTAGTGTAGGGAGTTGAGCATCAAGTCTGTAGCTTGATCTCAGTTTGGTTGTTGTTGCTCTATCACAGGCTTCAGATTCTTCCAGCCAGGACCTGTTGCCACTTTGTACCTACTATGAGGCCTGGAGTGCTGGAGGGTTTTTCTTAGTCTTCTTGCTCCACCCTCAGCTTTTAGCAGACTTGGCAAGCTTGAGCCAGAAAGGGGTTCTCTCTCTCAGTGTCCCTCCTCAGTGATAGACTCCTCTTGCTTTTTAATTGGAATGAGTCTTGTGGTAGGAGCAAGGGGGTTTCTTAGTTCTCCTGTTCTGATTTTTGTTTCAGGAGGTCTGTGTGCCAGAGCCTCAGAGTGGTGCTTTCTCAGTGTACCTTTCTCTTCCCCAGAGGCAAACAACTTCTGTTTTCTACTTCAGGATGCAGTTGAGTTTGCTATCCTCTCCCAACCCCACAGGTGAGCTCTGCCTTGTGATGGTGGGATGGGAAGTCTTGGGTATAAGACAGTTTCCTGCCCTTCTTTCAACCTCTGCTTCGCATCATTATGTTAGTTTAGGTAAGAGTGGGTTTCCTGCCTTTTCTCAGTGATTGAAGGCTTTATTCTGTGTCAGTACAGGGTTGGGGAGGGTGGCAGTAGGGTTTTTACTCCTCCTCTAGTGGCACCCAACCTTTACCCTACCCCAGCAGCTGAGTCTTGGCTGTTTTTTTAATAGTTCATTTCCTCGTGCATGTTCAATTTTTGCTGATTTTTACTTGGTCTACTCAATGGAATATCCTCCTCATCTTCCTCTTTTAATCTGCTGTGGTGGTGGTGCTGCTGTATATTTGTATGTTAATATTTAGCTAACCCTGTTAGAAGTCTCTGTAAGATAGAGTAGCTTGATTGACTGTTTTTCTTTTTTTCTTGTTTTGAGTAAAATTTTAAAATTGAATAAGCTTTGGCAACACTTTTGATTGTTTGGAGCCCTTTTTGTTTTACTTCTGTCTTTACTATTGTGGTTTGAATTTTAAAATGTAGGGTAGGGCTTCCCTGGTGGCACAGTGGTTAAGAATCCGCCTGCCAGTGCAGGAGACACAGGTTTGAGCCCTGGTCCGGAAGATCCCACATGCCACGGAACAACTAAGTCCGTGTGCCACAGCTACTGAGCCTGTGCTCTAGAGCCCGCAAGCCACAACTACTGAGCCTGTGTGCCACAGCTACTGAGCCCACGAGTCACAACTACTGAAGCCTGTGCACCTAGAGCCCGTGCTCCACAACAAGAGAAGCCACTGCAATTAGAAGACTGCACACTGCAACAAAGAGTAGCCCCCGCTCGCTGCAACTAGAGAAGGCCCACGCTCAGCAACGAAGACCCAATGCAGCCAAAAATAAATAAATAAGTAAATAAGTAAGTAAGTAAGTAAATTTATAAAAAAAAAATGTAGGGTAAACGCAATTTAGATAAGGTATAACTATAGTGTTTGTACTTTTCCCAAGTTTTTCATATCTAAAATCTTATTTGAACCTAAATAAAGGATACTAGATCATGGTTTTATTTTGTTTTGTTTGACTGGTTGGGGGGCTTTCATTAATTATTGACTATTTAAAATATAGTTAGTTCCAGAATGCTAGAAGTATACTTTTGTGTCTCTCAACAAAGACTGTACAATATATTCTGTATCCACAACAGTTAAGAAGACAAATTGTTCTGATTATGAGTTTGTATGTATTTCAAGCAATGGACCTTGATTATGTTTCTTTTAGCTTCTGTGGCTAAGTAGGGGAAGAATTTCTAGATCATCAATAGTGATGTCAGAATTGCTAAAGAAACATTGACTTTTTCTTGATGTAGAAGTATCTACCAAAATAGAATGTGTCTCACACCTTCCTTCTCATCAGCCTTGTATCTTAAGAAAGGGATTGAATTCTTTTTTTTTAATAATATTTTATTTATTTGTTTATTTTGTTGCCCGGGTCTTAGTTGCGGTAGGTGGGCTCCCCAGCTGTGGCATGTGAACTCCTAGTTGCGGCGTGCATGTGGGATGCAGTTCCCTGACCAGGGATTGAACCTGGGCCCCCTGCATTGGGAGTGCAGAGTCTTAACCACTGTGCCATAAGGGAAGTTCCGTAAGGGATTGAATTCTACACAGACAGTTTCTTTTTGGGAGCCAGGATGAATTAGCTCAGGTGGTCTCTTTGGTGACATGTTATGACTTCATACTTAAACATTTGCCAAAATAAATCCTAAATAGATTTCTTACTTTACTAGTTCATTTTCTTTTCTGGAATTATTATTTGAAGCTATATTGCTTTCTTCCTTTTTAGAAATTATTTTAGATTTAAAAATGTATTTTTACATAATCTAATTTTCAGAAACATTTAGAAAGAAACTGAAGAAGTTACTCTGTGAAGTGACTTTTCAAAGAATAATTTGGTATCTACAAAGGTGCTACTCTCAAGGTACAGGAATATAAACTTTAGTTGACTTAAGGTATAGTAGTTACACATCTGTTCTAAGGGTTGTCCATATTTTTGTTAGAAGATTACATCTAATAAGCCCCAGTTAATCTTTTTACAACGGGCTCTCCCCCTTGCCATAAAACTCTAGCTTCTACTCCTCTCTCTTTTCTTTTCCTGTTACAACAAATTTTCCATTTTATGTTATTTTATCCTACAGAGAAAACAAGTTCAGTTTCTCTAGAGGCAAATAGAGAATAAATTACCTTATTTCCATTTTCTTATATTTACTTTGAAATCTGTATGAAATGAAGAAGTTAAGAATACTACATTTTGTAGCTTCACTTTAGTTGGTGCAAAACTATGAATGCAGGCACTTTCAAAATAATTTTAATTATATATTTTTGGGAGTATGTGGCATAAGGTCTTAGGAGGCACTGTGTCTCCAAAGAACTACTTTTTTGTCCTCATGTATAACTTAGATAAAGGACAAAATCAGAAGTACATTGCCATGAGATTTTAGGTGATTTTTACTGGAATCTTTTCTAAAGTTAGTTAAACTTTAGAAGTAGATGAAGAATAAATGAGAATTTCTCATTCAGGAGGGTATTATGAATATATAATTATAGTTCAGATTGCACTGGCAGTACTTTTCTGGTTTGCTCAAGTAAATATGTAAACATGTTTTATTAACTCTGTGCCAGTGGTAGCAAGCATTGGGAAAACTTAACTGCTAATTGAAATTCCCCAGACTGCAGCTTTAGTGGTTAGTTTAGTAAAGTCTCATTGATTGGCATTGTGAGAATGTCTTTTTAATAACCAACTGGCTTTCTAGTTAATATTTTTAATAACCAACTGGTTAATATTTTTAATAACCAACTGGCTTTCTAGTTAATATTTTACTACCTACCACCCAAAGAAGAGTATTTCCCTTAACTAATATAAATGACAAGGATTATCAGTTTTATTCATCAATTTCAAATTATTTAGTCAAATATCACTACTGTTTTAAAATATGTGATTTATTTAATATGAACTTTTCATTCATGAACCTATTCCAGAAATAAGGAACAACTGTTATAAGCTATAATCTTTAAGTAAGATGTATATTTTTCACTTTTACTTATTTGTTAATTTAAATGAAACCATTTGCTACCAGATTTCTGTAGAATAAAATTTTAATCTTCATTTCTGTAGAACATTTTTGTATGTTTCTTTGTGGTAGGGTGTCATAGCCAAGTGCACACATTCATTTCTGTCTCTCCTGTTAACATAACTGATGTAAGTCCTGTGCTGTCAACTATGAGAGCTTTAAAAAATATCACTTAAACTGTGATAGTTTACTATCTAGAGTCCTTCCTAACCAGTTGTTAAGATTATTTAGCTATTATTATGAAATCACTTGTGAAAAAAATTGTGGTTGTAATAATAGTAGAACCTAATGATAATTAGAAGTTTTCTTATTTGATCTTCATCAGCACCTATCAATTTTGTTTTCTTGTGTGGCTGTAGACTACACTGATAAAAATCAAATTGCTGAACAGAAGTAACTGACCTGTTACAAATCCATTACTGTTATTGGCAAAACAATTAAAATGTTCATTCTTGAGGGAATAGGATAGGATATAGTTCCCCTAAAATAGAAGATCCACCTTCACAGTAACCCTGGAGATTCTTTCCCTCCCTCCCTTCCTTCCTTCCATTAGTTTTAGGTGTACAGCAGAGTGATTCAGTTATATATAAGTATTTTTCAGATTATTTTCCGTTATAGGTTATTATAAGATATCAAATACAATTCCCTGTGCTGTAGAGTAAATCCTTGTTGCTTATCCACTTTATGTATAGTAGTTTGTGCCTGTTAATCCCATATTCCTAATTTATGCTTTCCCCCCTCTTTCCCCTTTGGTAACCATAAGTATGTTTTCTATGTCTGTGAGTCTGTTTCTGTTTTGTCTATAGATTCATTTGTATTATTTTTTAGATTCCATGTATAAATAATATCATATAATATTTGTCTTTGTCTGACTTATTTCACCTTAGCATGATATTCTCTAGGTCCATCCATGTTGCTGCAAATGGCAATATTTCATTCTTTTTTATGACTGAGTAATATTCCATTGCGTGTGCAGATAGATGCTTAGGAGTGGGATTGCTGGATCATATGGTAGCTCTATTATTAGTTTTTAAAGGAACCTCCATATTATTTTCCATGGTGGCTGTACCAACTTACATTCCAACCAACAGTGTAGGAGGGTTCCCTTTTCTCCACACCCTCTCCAGCATTTATTATTTGTAGACTTTTCTGATGATAGTCATTCTGGCCTGTGTGAGGTGATACCTCATTGTGGTTTTGATTTGCATTTCTCTGATAATTAGCAATGTTGAGCATCTTTTCATGTGACTGTTGGCCATCTATATGTCTTTGGAGAAATGTCTCTTTAGGTCTTCTGTCTATTTTTTGATTAAGTTGTTTTTTTGATAATGAGTTGTGTGAGCTGTTTGTATATTTTGGATATTAACCCCTTGTTAGTTGCATCATTTGCAAATATTTTCTCCCATTCTGTACGTTGTCTTTTGTTTTGTTTATGGTTTCCTTTACTGTGCAAAAGCTTTTAAGTTTGATTACATCCCATTTGTTTATTTTTGCTTATTTCTGCTTATTTCTTTTGCTTTGGGAGACTGATCTAAGAAAATACTGCTATGATTTGTGTCAATAATGTTTTGTCTATATTCTCTTCTAGGATTTTTATGGTGTCATGTCTTATATTTAGGTCTTTAAACCATTTTGAGTTTATTTTTATATATAGTTTGAGGGAGTGTTATAATCTCATTGATTTACATTTAGCTGTCTAGGTTTCCCAACACCACTCACTTAAGAGACTGTCTTTTCTCCATTGTATATTCTTGACATTTTTGTTGCAGATTAATTGGCCATAGGTGTGTGGGTTTATTTCTGGGCCCTCTGTTCTGTTCCATTGATCTATATGTCTGGTTTTGTGCCAATACCATGCTGTTTTGATTACTGTAGCTTTGTAGTATTTTCTGAAGTCTGGAAGATTTATACCAACCCTGGAGATACTTTTCGTGATCATTCTTTTGCTCTTAAAAATTGATAAATTGGAACTTTATATGTCAAGAATTTGAGATGAGGTATGAAACATATTCTAAAAAATTTTTTGTTGTAACACTCTCTTAGTCTCCCTCCTTAAGTCTTCCTCATTTTTGCCAGGGAAAACTTTCTAATATATCAATCTGGGCATGTCTCTCTATTATTAATATTCTTCAGTGGCTCATCATTATCTGCATAATCTGTCTCCTATCTACCTTTGTAGCCATATGTCCTGGTCCTCTCATACTTGGTGTTTCTTAAGAACCTCATGGTGTCTCACAAATTTTTGTGCCATTGCATGTGCTGTTCCATTTCCTTAGGAGGCACCTTTACAATTGTGGCACAGTCCCCTCAGTAATTTCTTTTCCTCTTTTCTCCCTATGCATGAATTGTCTGTTTATGCCCCTTATTCCCTTTCTATTGGAGTAGCATTTTTCCTTATTTATATGTCAGCCATACAGTAAGACTATTAACGTTTGATATCTTATGTTTTTCTTTTTTGACTTTTTATGGCCATGATTGACTTTGTGCCTATTTTTGTTTTAATTGAAATGTAGCTGATTTACAATATTATATTAGTTTCAGGTTACAGCATAGTGATTCAGTATTTTTATAGACTATATTCCCTTTAAGGTTATTACAAAATAATGGCTATGTTTCCCTTTGCTGTACAGTATATCCTTGTTCCTTTTCTATTTTATACACAGTAGCTTGCATCTCTTAATCCCATACCCCTATCTTGCCCCTCCCTCTTCCCTCTCCCTATTTGTAACCACTAGTTTGTTTTCTATATCTGGGAGTCTGTTTCTGTTTTGTTATGTACATTCATTTGTTTTATTTTTTAGATTCCAAAGCTCTGTTAATAACAGAGCTTTTGTCTTTCTCTGTCTGACTTATTTCACTAAGCATAATACTCTCTAGGTTCATCCACATTGTTGCAAATGGCAGGATTTCATTCTTTTTTATGGTTGAGTAACATTCCAATGTGTGTGTGTGTGTGTGTGTGTGTGTGTGTGTGTGTGTGTGTGTGTGTATAAACACACCACATCTTTATCCATCTGTTGATGGACACTTGGGTTGCTTTATGTGAAGTAGGTTTAATCTTTGAGCAGTAAAATATATTAATGATGTCCAGCTAATTTTCCATTGCTCTTCTACTTAAGAAGTCCTAAGCCAACACAAAACTTTATATATATTTATTTATATTTTAATTTTTAGGTAGCTTTGATATTTACATGTAATCACTTAATCCATCTGGAATTTATTTATTTGTAAGGAGCTATAAAAGAATCTTTACTCTGTTTTTTTCAACTAGTAAATCAGTTGGCCCAGAATAATTTATTCAGTAGTCCTTCTTTTTTCCATTCATGTTTTAGATTAACATACTAGGGCTTTTGGTCCACTGACCTTTGTTTTCCAATAATCTATGTTTCCGTTTTTTAACCATATCACATTATTATTCATTTAAATTCATGATATGTTTTAGTATTAAGTTGTATATTTATTTTCTATTGCTGTGTATCAAGTTACCACAGATTTAAGTGGCTTAAAACAACATTCATTTTATCTCATTTATTATCAGTGTCTGTGGATTATGAGTCTGGGCATGGGTTACTTGGATCATATACTCAGGTTGCATGTGGCTGTGATCAAAGTGTCAGCAGGTGCTGTGGGTCCATGTAAGTGAGGTCTGGGGGGCTGTCTTTCAAGCTCATTCATATTATGGGTAGAGTTAGGTTTCTTGCCAGTGTAGAACTCACAGTGGCTTCCATCTTCTTCAGTGCTAACAGGAGAAAATCTCTTCAAATCTCTTCCTTTTTTAAGGGGTCCTACTTGTTTAAGTTTGGCCCACTTAGAAAATTTCCCTTTTTATTAACTTATAATCAACCAATTCGAGATCTTAATTACGTTTGCAAAATCCCTCTTGTGATATAATATAATCTCAGGATTGAAATCTATCATATCCATGTGGACAAAATCATGCAGGGCTGCACACAAGGGGGTGGGAATCTTGGGGACCATCCCAGAATTCTGCCTACCAGAGTGGGGCAAGTCTTCCTTTGCTACTTATCTTTTTCAAAGTGTTCTTAGCATTTTTATACATATGTTCTTCCAAGTAAACTTTGTTGGCCAAAGCAACAAAGCACCCTACAGTTCTTTCAAGTTTTCTGTACATTTGAAAACTTTCATTATAGAATGTTATGAAACAAGTAATCAAACAAAGCAAACCAAAACACCTTAACAACTAAGACATGGCCATCCCTATTACCCGCTAGATACAACCAAACACCCCTTTTTTGGGTATTTTATTTGGAATTGCTTTAAACTTATAAACTGATACAGAAAGAGTGGACTTTTAAAATTTATTAAGTTTTCATATATCTGACAAATTTCTTGGAAATTAATTTTTGTTACATCGTACTTATGATGCTGTTATTATAAAATTGTTTTCATTATGCTTTCTTACTGGTTCTTGGTTAAATATATTTTCATTTTGTATATAGCTGTTTTACTGATAATTTTGTTTTTTAAGGTGACCATCTGGGGTTTTATCTGGAAGCCAGTCACCTGAAAAAACAATTTTTTTCTTTTAAATGCTCTGTCTCTGATTTCAGTTTCATATTTTATTGCATTTGGCTAGAACTTCTTAACTTGGTGTTATACAGTTTTGATAATTGCAGTTTCTTGTGTCTCATTTTTTGTTGTTGTTGTTGTTGAATCCTTCAAGTGTTTCATCATTAAGTATCATGTTGGTTGATTAAGTGATTTTTCTTATTATGTTGAAGTATTTTTTTAAAATCATGTTGTAGAATTTCTGTTTTTTGGTCAAAGTCTTTACCTATTGACTTATTATACATGGATTGTCTAAGAATGGAGAAAAGGTGTTTGTTTTGTTTTATGTTTGTTTTGTTTTTAATCCTGTACACTTAAGTTTATACATTAGTTTTGGAAAAATTCTCAGGGGCACCAGAAAATCAAAGAGTATGGAGAAGTACAAAACTCACAAAAATTGCAATATGTATGTGTATATAATATATGATATATACTTTGTTGTAATTATGAAAGTATTACTAAATTAACTTTTTTTTATAGCTATGACAGCAAAATGTCTTTAGTATCTGTTTTTGCTGGCATTTGAATTAGAAAGAAATCAACTCACATCTATCATGAATCTTTTGCTTAATCTTCTAGTCTGGCACTAGTCTGGTAAGTTTTAAATCTTTTTTTACAGTCATGGAAAAAAATATGTTTCTGCTTGAAGCAGTTGTCAAACAAGCTTCTTTCATCGACCGTCAGACACAGGGCAGCTGAATGAGGCTGTTTAGTCTAGAGTAAATGCTCACGAGATTACAGGGTCACTGAGGAAATGTAATTATGCAGTTGATTCCAGAATAGTCGTTTGTAGTAAGGACTTTAAAAGTATTCAATCATAGTATTAATTAAAAATATGTATACTCCAAAATTAATCTCAGAAAATCAGCACTAAATAAACTAAATTATTTAGTTTAGTAATAAAATTATAACTATAAATTATGACAATGAAATATAGTTTTAATTCAGATTTCTGCAGGACCCTAAAAAAGGAACTTCCGTTTATTATTGGAATTTGCTCAGTTCCTCCCAAATCGCTATAAAATTCAATTGACTCTGTATATCTATATGTAATTGTTTCTGTTGGGAAACGAAACCTCATAGTATTTAGCTCATGTTAATTGAGAAAATAATTGATTATTCAGCAGTTTTTTTTTTACTTTTGTTACTCATTTGATTAGCACTCATTCGATTATGAAGCACCTCCTGTGTGTCAGTTACTCTTCTAGGTACTAAAAAAACAACAGTGAGCAAAACAGAAGGCACCCACTGTCATGAAGCTTACATTATATTGGGGTGAAATGAACAATATAAATACACTGATGAATTTGTTAGATGGCAGTATCAAAATACTTTATCCTGCGGTATTTGTCTTCAAAAGACAAATACCTCAGGATAAAGGGATATGTAGTGATTGGTGTAGAGCACTATTTTTACATAGGTCGGGGTGGAATCTTTTGTAGGATGATATTTGAACAGACATGAATTAAGCAGAGGATCTAATCATGTGACATAATGGGGATAGGCAGAGGAACTCTAAGTACAGTGGCCCTGAGATGGGCATGTGTATGAGGATGAGAAAGGAGTCCAGTGCCTGGAGTAGCGTGAATTGGGGAATAGCAGGAGATGAGGTCAGAGTGGTAACAGGTTTTTATATAAGAAGGCAGGCTGGGCCCAGTTAGACCATGTAAGGTTTTTTTTTTAGATGATGGTCAAGACTTGGGATTTTACTGTGAAGAAGATAAGTCATAGAATTTTGAACAAAGGTGTGTCATGTGACTTACATTTAGAAAGGTCTGTTATAGGAGAATGGATGGTGGAGAGAAAACAAGAAAACTTGCAACTGTCTTAGTTAAGATGGTAGTGGCTTATACTAAGATGGTAACAGTGTAGTTGCTGAGAAAGTGGTCTAATTATGAATATAATTTTGATAGCATAAAATAGAGAATATTTGATGGATTGGATGTCGTGTGCAGGGTTACTAAAAA
Source organism: Lipotes vexillifer (assembly GCF_000442215.2). Lineage (NCBI taxonomy): Eukaryota > Metazoa > Chordata > Mammalia > Artiodactyla > Lipotidae > Lipotes > Lipotes vexillifer. The sequence continues at coordinate 431,905 of NW_006799221.1, read as the reverse complement.
GTTGCTCCCAGGGTTATATCTGAGGTACAAAATTGCCATTTAAATGTGATAAGGGAGATTAGGGGGAAGGGTTCTCTGGGGCAAGACAGTTGTGTGAGTTGCTTTAAGTTCAGTTATTTATCAAATATTAAAAAAAAAAATGTTTCTAAAGAGGCTGCAAGAACTGGGAAAAATCCTTAGCAGCTCTTCTCTTTTATGGGAGAGTGAACTGTCATGAGTTCACTACAGTAGAGGCCAAAGAAGGAAATGCTTCTGTACTCAGAGTCACATCTCTGGGTAGTGCAAAGCTAAGACTAGATTTTTAGTCTCTTAGGATACATTTTCTCTGCTGTACCTTATGGCCAAGGCCATTCCATTTACAGAGCTTTCAAAATCTGAATGAGCTTTATTTTTATTATGCTTTTAGATTGTTTTAATTTCAGATAGTATATTTAAAGGCAATGAGTTTATATAGCAACTTTGCTTATTTTATTCTCAAAAAAATGAAAACAAAATTATTCTGCTCTAAGAAATAGAGACACAGATGTAGAGAATGGACATATGGATACCGTGGGAGGGGGAAGAGGGGGTGGGATGAATTAGGAGATTGGGATTGACATATATACACATATATACACTACATATATACACTACTATATACAAAATACACAACTAATGAGAATCTATAGCACAGGGAACTCTACTCAGTGCTCTTTGGTGACCTAAATGGGAAGGAAATCCTAAAAAGAGGGGATATATGTATACATATAGTTGATTCACTTTGCTGTACAGCAGAAACTAACACAATATTGTAAAACAACTATACTCCAGTGCAAATTAATTTAAAAAAAGATAGGTCAAAGATAGGATAAATCCTATAGAAATAAACCCATTTCACTATTTCAAGGGGCAGTTGGTTGAAAAGCTTTTGTTTACCTAATTTTGAGTTCATGTATGCATTTTAAAATTCGTATATTTTTAAAATCCTGTAACTTAAAAAATTATTCTGCTCTAAGTATGAGCCAAGTTTTCAGCCTCCATTTTTTCCCCCATGAGGAAAATAGGACTGAGTTGGGCATTGTGACTCACGAGCTTTTGGGTTGGAGCTTATGTAAGTTTTGGGTTGGTGCCCTGATGGCAGAGGTGTAGCAAGGGTGGGGTGGTAGGAATGGTCCATCCCAGCCAGATGCAGGCAATAAACGTTGCATTATCTGTAGAGAATTAAAAAAAAAAAAAAACAATTAAAAGTCAGTCTGTTTTTTTGTTTGTTTTTTTAAAATCAGCATGTACTAGCAGTTCTAAACAATGTTGGTTTTCAAATACTCCTTCCTGAAAACATCTTCTTTTGGTCCAAGTTCTAAATGATTGCTGTTATTACTTTTGATTTCATAGTATATAAGTAAGCTTCCAATGAGCACATCTTTATTCTTTGTTCCTGAATAATATTGTGTTGTATACAGAAGTGTAATCAGAGAACTCCCAGTTTTATAGTCAGCCCCAGAACATCACCACCCCCCGCCCCTGCTAACGAACGCACCTACATTTAGCCTCACCCAAGAGTAAGTTTGTCAGCTTTTAGAATCCTTCTAACTCCTTTCTGGCAAAATTTCTCTTTCCAGTTCCCCCGTGGTATTAAATATTTCTGAGTTTAAGTGGTAGATTTGGAGTGAACTGATAGTCTAGTGATTGTAGAGATGAAGAAATAGAACTTAAGTTCTTGGAGTATTTATTTTTGTTTAAAGCTTTTCGACTATGGGACACCTGAAAGTTGCTAGAAAAAATCCTAAAGAAGCAAAGACATGAACATTATTGCAATTTCTGGAATTTATTGTGAAATAGCTATTTTATGAGACTATCAAACTTATTATCATTAAGATATTTTCTAGCTATTTGGATATCTGTTGCTTAAAGAAAGAAACTTGAAATTAAAATTAACAAAAAATATTCTTCAATTTATTATGAGCAAAGATAAATTGAAAAATCTGGCTTTATTCCCTATTGAACATGAATATACGAGGAAGATCAACTTTAATGAATTCACTGACAAATTTACATAAGTAAAACTCAAAACAGAAACTATGATGTGACAATCTTCTTTGTACTTACAAATATTTTCCTGTTTTCAAAAATTAAATTAGTATAATTAATGGGTTTTTTTTTTTTTTTTTTTTGTGGTACGCGGGCCTCTCACTGTTGTGGCCTCTCCCGTTGTGGAGCTCCGGATGCGCAGGCTCAGAGGCCATGGCTCACGGGCCTAGCCGCTCCGCGGCATGTGGAATCTTCCCAGAATGGGGCACGAACCCGTGTCCCCTGCATTGGCAGGCGAACTCTCAACCACTGCGCCACCAGGGAAGCCCAATGAATGGTTATTTTTGTCTGTTACTTTTTCCTCTTTTGTTGTGTGAATTTTATTTTTATTTAAAAATTTTTAGTGGCATAATGTGTACAAAGTCCAATAGAAGAAAAAATTTGTGTCTTCTGCATTGTTATTATTTTTCATTTCATGATTATTACAGAAAATAATTTTGTTGTGTAAAGGAGCAGGTGTGATGAAAAATGATCTGCTGTGGCTGTCCAATATGCTAGGTGTACAGTTGCCTGGTAAGAGTTGGCCCTGAGGATGGGATCCTGTGTCATGTTTCTGTAATACCAAGTCTTGTCAATTTAGTCATAAAAATAAATTCTTCATCATATTTGGTCATACTGATTTAAGAAGAATGTGCAGACTTAGATTTGAAAAAAATAAGAGCAATAGAAATAAGCACAAGTCAGGAATTAGATCCTGCTTTGGTTAAAAGAATTGTGATTGTTGGGTCTGGTAAACAACTGGCTATGCTTTGGGAAAGCAGAATGAACATGGTTGGTTAATCTTTTTTATTTTATTTTTTGCCTTAAATAATAAGTGAACTTTATTGGCCAATAGGGAAAAGGGAGGGAATAGCTTCAAGTGAGACTTGATGCAGGGCTCCAGTGATCTGACCAGGATTCAGTTTCTTTCACCATTTCTCTCTTCTTTGGTGCTTACTCCAATTTCTAATAGTCTCTCCCCTCTGGTTCCAAGATAGTACCAGTAACTTTTTTGACTAAATATGTCCTACTTATGTTCAGAAGGGATAATCATTTTTTAGTTTATGAAAAATATTTGAAGGGAGTAATGTTTCTGAAAGGAAAATTCTCAATAAGATGGTAAAATGTGGATCAGATGACCAGTTTTGACTCTGCCCAGCTTCTACATCTTAATTTTTGTTGTCCTATTTATCTGTATATTTCTAAATCATACAGTTATACTGTAGTTTCTTGATTTCCAGTTTTAAACCTGCCTCTTGACATCCTAATTGAGAGATGAAGATTTAGCCTTCTAAAACTCCTTCTCTATTCTTATTTCACTTCTCCTATTATTTCCCAATACAGTTATATCACACTTTTAAAATTAAATCAGTATTCACTATTTCCATGGTAAATACATAAATATTATTTTCAGTTGGGCCATGATTGTACATGATTATGTTTCTTTAGATTTCTTATTATGATTGCTTTGCCCTTTTTGGGGGGGGTCTTCAAAAATTTTATATTTTCATTTAAGTCAGCATCTTATCTATCCCATCAAGCCCCCAAATTATCTTACCCTTTCTGGGGCTAATGAATTTGAAAACAAAATAGAATCCCACCATTCATCACCTTCTACTTTCTTTTAACCTCCTTACCCAGTGTAGATGGCACTTTATATTTTTGTGAGCTTTATATTTTTGTGAGCTTAGTCTCTCCTGTCCTCTCCTTTGCCTTGTGTTATAAGCTTGCAGTGTATCTGCTTTGATAGTTTATGATGAGTAACATCAGGACTTGAGGGATTGCCACTTTCTAAATCTTTTAAAAATATTCTTCCAAGGAGTGATTAACTGTTTTTAGATTTAGAGAAAATTCATTCAACCTTTAGGTTTCTTGCTTTGAGTTTTACCTCAAACTTAATTTAGAAAGAATTGAAAGTAAGGGAAGCAGAAACAATAATGTTTACTTCATTCTACTGTTTTCACCTCTTCAGCCCAGAGAAGAAGAGGAAGAAAGATTCAATAGCTTGAACTTGCTAGTGAGACAGTAGTCGTTCCAGTTGTAAGACATTTGGACAGCTCTGGTTTCCCAGCAAAAGAGTCAGCAGCAGAAGGGTATTTCTTGGAACTCCGTGGTAACTTTCCCATGAAGCTGCCGTTCTTTCTGAGTTAGTTGTTTCCTTTGTCCTTTCATTTGCTTGAATTTAATGTGTGTAACCTCATGGTGGCTCTACTACTTCATCTGTCTGTTGAGCTTGCCTACTGGTCTTGGTGGGTTTTATTTACTTGTTACAGATAATTTATCCAGTACCATCTTAACTCTCAACTTAAAGTTTAAAAATGACATATTGAAAGGCTATATTATTAGTGTTTTCAGATTGTGGATTTTGTCCAATATCTTACAAAATGGAGTAAAACAAAATAAACTAGACAAGGGCACTGTACATAGTAAATGTAAGTATTGTTTTGTGAAACAAAAAGAAATGTAAGTATTGTTCAGTTATATGTGCATATGTATACACATTTGTAGTGGATCTTCATGTAAAGAATATTTACTAATTATGGTAAGAAAAGTTTGAGAAATGTTGCTTTAAACACAAAGTACCTAGTAGTAGAAGTCACTACTCAAATAATTTCTAAAATCTAGGAAACAGTACTTTTGAGGCTAAGGGAAATTATGTATCGGCATAGGTGGGCATGGCCTCTGATTTTCTTCTAGCATAATGCTTTGTGAAATTTCATTTGTTTGTAACGCTTTTTTTATCAGGAAAAATAGTCATCCTCTTTTATCATCCAGGTCTAATGGATGCTTTTTAGTTTTTTTGTAATTTTAAGTTATTTTATGAATAATTTTGCAGATATAAGAATAAATGAATAGTGGAAAAAAACTTTATTAGAAAATTTAGTAGAGATTTAGACATAGCACAATCAAATTTTTATTCCGTATGTTCTTGGTTTAGAAGATATATATACCCAAAATTGATGACATCCTTTGAGTGCAGCTAACCACTGATCAGTGGTCGTGCATGAACATGGAACGTATCCATCTTGTAAATACTGAGTTCAGATTTCAAATACATCTTTAGTAGGGTTCTACCTTATCACTGCTTCTGGTTCTGCTTGCATTTGTATCATCAAAATGCAAATGCAGGGGCTTCCCTGGTGGCGCAGTGGTTGAGAGTCCGCCTGCCGATGCAGGGGACACTGGTTCGTGCCCCGGTCTGGGAAGATCCCACATGCCACGGCCCGTGAGCCATGGCCACTGAGCCTGCACGTCCGGAGCCTGTGCTCCGCAACGGGAGAGGCCACAACAGTGAGAGGCCTGTGTACGTCCCACTCCTGGGCATAGATATGAAAAAAAAAAAAAAAAAAAAAAAAAAATGCAAACAAATCAGTAATAAGTTCAAGATTATTATCTTATTTTTTTACATTTGCATTGTCAAAATTAAATACTTTTGAAAACTTTGATGCCTTGTAATTTAATTGAAGAGAGGACCACTATCATTTACCCTATAATTATAAAAGGTTCTCATTTTTAGATTTATAAACACCAGTTAGAATGACCAATCCAATTAATTAATCATTTCTACATCATCTCCTTTCTTCACAATACCTTTGTATATGTACCCGCCTATAGTATTTATTTACTTAAAAACTGTAGCAAGTTGTGTAAAAGTGATGGTACACAAACATCATAAAAAGTAAGAAAAAATTAACACACATTCTTTTAGCAAAATGGATAGTCAAAGTTCTTGTCCCATATTATTGTGGAATGAAATCCATTCTCTTTAATGACTGACTGGATGAGAAGGTAATATTTCCTTTTAGTCCTTAAAAATATACATTTGAGTGACTGTAATTGGGAATCAGGGATCTGTTTTGAGTTGATGAAAATGTCCTAAAATTGGATTGTTTTGATGGTTGCTTTGTAAATTTACTAAAAATCATTAAATTATACTTAAGAATATACCAGTAACTCACTGATTTTTTGAGTTTCAGAAAATTCATCTAGGATATTGTCATATCCTCTTAAGAGATGATACAAAAAAAGATGTAGTAATTTGGGCACTGCAGTAAGAAAACTGAAGGTTGATATAGTAGTTGTTATTTATTTAACTATTGCATCATTCTTCAGGTGATTCCATCATTTTGTTTCTTATTACTTTAGCTTTTTTTTTAGCATTATGGGGAATAATTGAAATAATTTCTAGGATGATAACATAGTAGTATGTTTCAAGCTTTAGTAAAAATAAGGTCACTAAGATTCCATCATCTTACATTAAAAAAAGGGTCTAATGGATCTGTATGGCATTTTATTACGGCAATTTAGAATTATTCTATTTTTAAGCAGCATTACTGAGGTATAATTGACATGCACTAAACAGTATGTATTTAAAATGCATGGTTTGACGAGCTTTGACATATGTATAGTTATGAAATCCTTTCCATAATCAAGATAATGAACATATCCTTCATATCCAAAAGTATGCTAGTGTCATTTTGTAGTTTCACCTTCACACTTGTCATCCCCCAACCAAGAAACCACTCATGTGCTTTATGTAACTGTAGATCAGTTTGCATTTTTCAGAGTTTTATATAAATTGAATCGAAAAAGATGTGTTCTTTTTTGTCTGGCTTCTTTCACACAGAATAATTGTTTTGAGATTCATCTTTGTTGTGTGTATCATTGGTTCATTCCTTTTTATTGCTGAGTACTTTTCCATTGTATGTATATCCCACAATTTCCTTTCCATTTATTTTCTTGTTGGATATTTGGGTTGTTTCCAGTTTTTTTTTTTTTCTGGTTTTGGGCTAATAAAACAAAGCTGATATGAAAATTCATGCACAACCTTTTATTCTTGGGTAAATACCTAGGAGTGGAATGGTTGTATCATATGTAGATGTATGCATAAGTTTTGAGGAAACAGACACATTGTCTTCCAAAAAGCTTATACCATTTTACATTTCTACCACCAGTGTGTAAGAGTTCGAGTTGCCTTTCAGCCTCACCAGTAACTGGTATCGTCAGTCTTTAAAATTTTAGTCATTCTAGTAGATGTGTAGTAGGATATCATTGTTTTAATTTTCATTTCCCTAATGATTAGTGATGCTGAGAATCTTTTTTTTTTTTAAGTAAATTTATTTATTTATTTTTGTCTGTGACAGGTCTTTGTTGCTGTGCATGGGCTTTCTCTAGTTGCGGCGAGCCGGGGCTACTCTTCATTGCAGTGCACGGGTTTCTCATTGCGGTGGCTTCTCTAGTGGAGCACGGGCTCTAGGCATGCGGGCTTCAGTGGTTGTGGCACGCAGGCTCAGTAGTTGTTGCTCGCGGGCTCTAGAGTGCAGGCTCAGTAGTTGTGGCACTTGGGCTTAGTTGCTTCGTGGCATGTGGGATCTTCCCGGACCAGGGATTGAACTCGTGTCCCCTGCATGGGCAGGCGGGTTCTTAACCACTGTACCACCAGGGAAGTCCCGAGAATCTTTTCATGTGTTTACTTGCCATCCATATATCTTCTTTGTGAAGTGTCTGTCGAAATCTTTTGCCCATTTCTTTATTAGGTCTGTTTTCTTATTGGGTTTTGAGAGCTTTTTGTATATTTTGATATCCAGTTTTTATATATTCTGCTTATCAGATATGTAGTTTGCAAATATATTCTCTCAGTCTGTGGTTTGTCTTTCCATCTCTTTACAGTGTCTTTAGGAGAGTAGATGTTTTAATTTTGATAAGTCCAATTTATAATTTTTTTCTTTTATGGATCATGCTTTTTAAAAATTAATTTAAAAAATTGAACTATAGTTGATTTACATTATTGTGTTAGTTTCAGGTGTACAGCAAGGTGATTCACTTTATATGTATATAAATATTTTCAGATTCTTTTTCATTATAGGTTATTACAAGATATTGAATATAGTTCCTTGTGCTGTACAGTAAATCCTTGTTGTTTATCTATTTTGTATATAGTGGTGTGTATATGTTAATCCCATACCTCTAATTTGTCCCTCCCTTTCCCCTTTTTCCTTTGGTAACCATAGGTTTGCTCTCTATGTCTGTGAGTCTGTTTCTGTTTTGTAAATAAGTTCATTTGTATTATTTTTTAGATTCTTTGTATAAGTGATATCATAGAGTATTTGTCTTTCTCTGCCTGACTTACTTTACTTAGTATGATAATCTCTAGGTCCATCCATGTTGCTGCAAATGGCAATATTTCATTTTTATTTTAGTAGATGGGTAATATTCCATTGCATATATACCGCACCTTCTTTATCTATCCCTCTGTTGATGGCCATTTAGGTTGCTTCCATGTCTTGGCTATTGTGAATAGTGCTGCTGTGAACATTGGGGTGCATGTATCTTTTCGAATTAGAGTTTTCGTCTTTTTATGGATCATGCTTTTGGTGTTATATCTAGGGAATTTTTGCCTAATTCAAGGTCAAAATAATTTTTCCTGTGTTTTCTTCTAGAAATTTTATATTTGGGGGGTTAGCATCACTTAGGCCTGTGATTTATAGTTCATTTCTCTATATGGTAAGAGGTATGATTTGAAGCAGTGTTGTTTTTTTTTGGCATATGCATATTGAGTTGTTTCCACACTATATGTTGAAAGGCTATTATTTCTCCAGTAAACTGCTTTTTCACCTTTGTCAAAAATTAGTTGTCCATATATGTGTGGATCTCTTTCTCACCTCTTTTCTCTTTCAATAATTTGTTTGTTGATCTTGATACCAAAACTATATTGTCTTGATTACTGTAGCTTTATAAAAAAGTCTGAATATCAGCCCTCTGATTTATTCTTTTTTTTCAGAAAGCTGTTTGGCTGTTCTAGGTTCTTTGTATTTCCATGTAAGTTTTAGGATTAATTTGTCCATTTCTGTAAAAACGCCTGCTGGAATTAAAAAAAATTTTTAATTTTAGAACATCTTTGGATTTACAGAAAGATAGTATAGAGAGTTTATATATACCCCCACGTGATTTCTCCTACTATTACCTACCACCTAACATTAATATATTTGTTATAATTAATGAACTGATATTGATATGTTTTAATTAACTGAAGTCCATACTTCATTCCAGTTTCCTTAGTTTTTATCTAATGTCCCGTCTGTGTTCTGGGATCTCATCCAGGGTACCACATTACATTAAGTAGGCATGTCTCCTTAGTCTCCTCTTGGCTGTGACAATTTCCCAGACTTTCCTTGATTTTGATGACCTTGACAGTTTTGAGGCCATATATTTTGTAGAATGTCCTTCTATTGTAATTTGTCTAGTGTTTTTCTCATGATCGGACTGGGGTTTTATATTCTTTTGAGGAAGACCACAGAGATAAGGTGCCATTTTCCTCACTTCATATCAAGGGTACATGCTATCAACATGTCTTATCACTGTTGATGTTAACCTTGATCACCTGGCTAAGGAATTGTTTGTCAGATTTCTCCACTGTAAAGTACTCTTATTCCCCCTATCTTTATTACACTTTTTGGAAGAAAGTTACTATGCACAGACTACACTTAAGGAGTGGGGATTTATGCTCACTTTCCTTGAGGATGTAGTGTCTACATAAATTATTTGGAATTCTTCTGCACTGGAGATTTTTCTCTTCTGCCCCATCTATTTATTTATTCAATCATTTTTTCCCTATCACTAAGGACTCATGAATATTTATTTTACACTTTGGGTTATAATCCAGTTTTGGCCATTTGAAATGTTTTTATTTGGCTCTGGTGCCTATTTGCCTTTTTCCCATCATTGCATCTTTTTTAAAGTACGTCTTTACTTTCAGCATTGCAAGATGCTCCAGGCTCATGGTATATGTATTTCTTGACCCAGCTCTAGAAGCAACCATTTCTCTAAGAAGTCCTGGTTTCTTTTATTGGAGAATAGTATTAGAAACCAATATCTGTGCTGTAAGTGTCCTTGTGCTACATGGGTATCATTACTCATAAGATCTGCCAAAATTTTGATGGGGATTGTACTAAATCAGTAGATGATTTTGGAGTGAATTGTCTCTGTCTTAAAAATAGAGTCTTTTGATTCACGAACAAGGTTTATTTTTCCATTTATTTTGATCTTTAATTTCTCTCAATAATGTACAGTTTTGGTGTACAGGTCTTGCATATATTTTGTGAGATTTATTCCTAAGTATTTTATACTTTGTTATTGTAAATGGTATTTAAAATTTTTTCAATTTATGATTGCTTATTTCTGGAATGAGGACATATTTGTATATTGATTCTGTAGCCTGCAACCTTGCAAAACTCATTTATTAGTTCTAGTAGTTTTTTTGTAGTCCATTGGATTTTTTAAAATGTAAATAATCATGTCTTCTGCAAATGCTGTTTTATTAGGAACTAAACATTTAGGGTTGTTGTTATAGTCTGTTAATTTATTGACCTCTTTATCTTTAGGAAGTGATCCTCTTTATTCCTGATAATATTCTTTGCTATGAAATCTAATTAGTTTGACACTAAAATAGTCATTCTATCTTCCTTTTGACTAGTGTCAACATGGTATGTTACTTATGTTAACATGTAATGGGCTTTAATTATTATTTTTAAATGAATAAATATTTCCCAATTTCTTAGTTTTAATTTTTAATATAGAAAATACAGGTAAATATAACCCATCTAAACGAAATCTCTTTGGGAATCCTCAGTAATTTTTAAGAGTATAAAGAGGTCTTAAGGCCAAAAAGTTTGAGAATTGCTGATCTGTTACATATTTTTTTCATTAGATATGTAGCTTTTGTACAGTAGTACTCATCTGTTTATCATCCATTTATTCATCAGATGCTCATTAAGCCAAATTTATTTTTAGGAATTAAAAGTATATAAGCCATCATTTTGGGCATCATATGTAAATAAATAGGATACAAAGCAATGTAAGATATATACGGCCGGGCTTCCCTGGTGGCGCAGTGGTTGAGAGTCTGCCTGCCGATGCAGGGGACATGGGTTCGTGCCCCGTTCCGCGAAGATCCCACATGCCGCGGAGCCGCTGGGCCCGTGAGCCATGGCCGCTGAGCCTGCGCGTCCGGAGCCTGTGCTCCGCAACGGGAGAGACCACAACAGTGAGAGGCCTGCGTACCGCAAAAAAAAAAAGATATATACTGCCGTGGTGTCACTGTGCCTGGCTTAAGCAACGTAGATTTTAGTGTTAAACATACCTGGCTTCAAATCCAAGCTCTGTTCCTTAGCTATGAGAACTTGACCTCTCTCAACCTTACTTATTTGTAAAAGGCTGATGGTAATAGAATCTATCTCTCAGGATTGTTTTGATTATATAACTTAGTTTATAGTATTGATATTTAAGCTTTTAATACTTAGGAAGCATTCAATACATATTAACTGTTATTGTTTAGTAGTGAAGAAGGTTTTATGTACCAAGGGAGAGGGAGAGGTCACATCTAGATTTAGGGGCAAAGGAAGAATTAATGGAGGTGGACACTTGTTGATTGAGTCTCATTTTGATTGGTCAGCACTGGGGGCTAGTTAACATAGACAAAAGGAATGCCATATAGTAGTTGAAATTACATACTGCCCCCACCTGATGAAAAATCAGCGTGATTAATGAATAGAACCAAGATGATAAATTACCAGTAGGAATAATGTCACCTATTCCTCTCTTAATTTATCAAACATAAGATGCAATAAAACCAAAGTATTTAAGCTTTATTATCAAATTAACCTTTTAGTGTAAGAAGAGAACATACTGTGCAGCTAGACTGCCTGGGTTAGAATACTGGGCTTTTCATTGACTAATTTTAATTCCCTGGACACTTTACTAATCTCTGTGTGTCTTGATTTCCTCATTTTCAAGATGTGCCTATTTCATAGAGTTGTGAGGATTGAGTGAGTTAATAAATGATAAACCCTTGGAATAATATCTGACACATGATAAGTGCTATGTAAACATTAGCTATTTGAGTGACAAATGCTACCATTGGAGTTAACATTTGTTACTGGGAATATTGCTGATATGTAGTGAACTCTGTAAATATTGAACTTAAACTCATTTTGAAGTTTAAGTTCAGCCTTAACTTTGTTGATTGATTTTGTTTTTTCATTATGATGATCAAATTGCATTTTTGTCCAAAGTACTTTAATATAAAAACAATGTCAAATTATGTAGTCTGGGTCATTTAATTGTCTTGCATGTTCTATATGAATTTAATTTTTTTCAAGATTAAGTTTTTAAGTACTGTTTATCTTTCTATAATCTCTATTTTTATTAAGTGTAATGATTTTTAAAGGCCTATTAAGAATAATCATACCCTGTAGTTTGTTTTCTGTCCAAATTTATAGACAAATATAAAAATTTGTAACATATACATCATACCATTGAGAATCACTCACTAGTCAATGTTGCATAACAGAAGTAGTAATCAAGGAGTGCTTGTTAAAGGCTTAAACAGATGAGGAAGAAGTGAGATGAGTATACTAGTAGTGATTTGTCATGTACCTGGTTTTTTTTTGGGGGGCCGTGCTACGTGGCTTGCGGGATCTTAGTTCCCCGACCAGGGATTGAAGCTGGGCCCTTGGCAGTGAGAGCACAGAGTTCTAACCACTGGACCGCCAGGGAATTAATTCCCTTGTCATTTATCTTTTGCTTGTAGTTGTTCTAAAGAAGACTTAATGGGTATTGTTAAGTGTTTTTTAGAAGCAGTTTTGAGTTTTGTAAATAATAATTTTAGTAATAAGGCATAGAACAAAAATTAATCACCTCAAGATTTATATTCACACTGGGGATAATATGTATGAACTGAGAGTCTGTAAAAACACCAGCAAAAGCCTCTCTTTTATTTATTTATTTTTTATAAATTTATTTATTTTTGGCTGCGTTGGGTCTTCGTTTCTGCGCGAGGTCTTTCTCTAGTTGCGGCGAGCAAAGGCTACTCTTCATTGCAGTGCACAGGCTTCTCGTTGCAGTGGCTTCTCTTGTTGCCAAGCATGGGCTCTAGGCGGGCGGGCTTCAGTAGCTGTGGTACATGGGCTTCAGTAGTTGTGACGGACTGGTCTAGTTGCTCTGTGGCATGTGAAATCTTCCTGGTCCAGGGCTTGAATCCGTGGCCCCTGCATTGGTAGGCGGATTCTGAACCACTGCGCCACCAGGGAAGCCCTCTCTTGTAATTGTATGTTGACTGGCCCTTTAATTGAGGGTACTGTAGAGTGTACAATCACTCATTAATTCTTCATTTCCTTGGCAAGAACTCAGGATCACATGCTAGAATTCAGGTAACTATTTTGAGGTGTGCCCTGAAAGAGTCTTATTCTCTTAAAAACCACTTTCAAGTAGAGGTAACTTTATTTTCTTTGGGTATGTAGAAATTGTATTTCCATTTGAAGAGACTAAAGTTAAAAAAAAAAGAAGGAAAAGTAATCTGGAGATTGAGTTGTTAGGAAATTATTAGACATGTGTAGCTTGGTGACTCTCTTAACCTTTGAAATGTAAAACAAGTTGGCTCTTAGGTTAAAGAACCCTGCTAATTTAAAGTTATAATGTTCTATGATTGTAACCTAGGTCTGTTTTCTTTTTCTGTCCCCTTATTAAACTAAGATATAATTCATTCTCTAAATCCCTCTACCATGAATTTTCCAACTAAATTAAGCATCATGCTTAAGAAACATTAGATTTTATACAAGCTACTAGAAATTGTCATTCACTCCTATTTTTAGAAATAGAGATTATAAACATCTACATTTGAAAAATAAATACATACAGTATAATGCATTAAGACAAGTAAGATTTTTCTCCCCCAGTTGTCACATGCGGCTGTCTTAAGGGCTTCTATTAAAATAGATAAATTCTTTTGAGTTTTCCCCATTATAAAGATGATATGTTCATTATAGGAAAACTTTGAAAACACAGTAAATAGAAGAAAAAAATTACCTGTTTCTACTATGTAGTTATTTTTTGTCAGTATTCAAAATCAAAATAAGCTGTAAATGGTCTCTATTCTCAGGAAATAATTACCGATATTCCCTGTGCTTTTTTCTTAGTACTTTATTCCTAAATGTCAACCACCTTTCTCCTGCTTTGGAAGAATCTAGTGTCACCACTCTTCGAAAAAACGTCCAGCAAATGAAGACTAGATAGTTGGTTCTGCCGGTACAGAATCAAAATATATCTAAGCTTTGCTTCTAATAATATTCAATTATTTTAACATTATAAGAATGCCCATAGTAGTCATTATTCTGGTTTGAAAGTATTGTTGCCATGTTTTTTTGTTTCTCTGTATAACTGGTTTTAAATGTAAAGACATAAATCCTAAAGAGTGGGAGTGGAAAAACGGGGATGGTTTTCATTTGCTACAATTTCCTGTGAGACATGGCTCTAAACAAGGCCTATATTTACACAAGACAGTATAGTTTTACATACAGTGGTGTATTCAGCACATTTTGAAATTCTTTAAACAGTCGTCTGTATTTAAGAATTTCATAGTAAATGTGTTTAATAATGCTAGGTGAAATTCGAAATAATTTTAAAATAATTTTACAGTAGAAACACCAATTAAATCAACCTTTTCATAATAAATGTCAGAAAAAAATTATTTTTGCTGCCATTGCAAAATCAATTGTGTAACTGTTCTTTTTAAACTATTACATTACTAAATTCTGAATGCTACACTCCTGTAACTTGTCAGAAGCAGGTTTTGGTTAATAGACATTTTCAGTGATGTAATGGGAACTTTTGGCCGTGAGTCAGAATATAATGGGCTGTGATTAATGTTTTAATAAGTACTTTTCTATTGCTCATGATGTAGAGGAAAAATTGTTTCCTGCTAGAATTGATAGGAGAATAGCAGGTGTACATATAGCGTTTTTAAAAGAGTTGAAATATTTTTCTTAGAATGACATTTATGTTTATATATAGCTAAAATTCATTATCATATGAGATGCATATGTTACCACAGAAACCTGCCGTTGATTTGGAAAAATAAAATTAGGGGATGATTACCGATTGGCTAATTAAATCTTTTAATTTTTAGCCTTTGTTTTCTTATGAAACTATAACTTGAAGCCTTTGTAGTTTAATATTTGTTCTTACTATAAGCTAAGGGATCTGCTTAAATTATAGGACATATGAGTTCTATGCTCCATGTTTCTAAAACATTCACATTGTTCAAAAATTTTTAAAAATTAAAAATAAACTTATCCAAAAAGTTTTTTTTCTTAAGTCCATGAAGTACAGATTGATAGTTAAATGGAATAGTGATCATGTGAGAATTCTCCATTGCAAAGGCCACAAGTTCAGCCTATGAACTCAATAAAGTTCAGAAGTTTGGAAAGTTAAACCCAGGAGATTTTGTGTCAGCATTGGAATCTGAGTAAGTGAAGACAAACCAGAAGAAATACTGGTGTGCCAGACTTGAGGGATTGGTTTACAGTTTTCTGGTTCTTTCATTTTTCTCAATTTAATTTTGGCAACTTACGTGCAATAAGTATGCATTATTTGTTGTAGGTAAAGAGTCCTAGGGCTCAATAGATATATCTCATTTGGGAATAGTATATTACTGCTGCAGGCACCCTCTGCCCTATGTTTGTCTTTGAAATATATGTAAAATTGAGCATTTGTCCAAATGGGTACTTTCCTGGGAGAAAGTTCATAATTTTCATCAGAGTCTCAAAGGGATCTTGATCCCAGTAAAGAATCTAGAGTAATGGTTCTTAAATTTTGGCACACATCAGAATCACTTGGAGGGTTTATTAAAACACAGATTGTTGGGCCCTACCTCCAAGGTTTCCGGTTCAGTAGGACTGGAGTACAACCCTAGAATTTTCATTTCTAATAAATTCCTAAGTGATGCTGATGCTGTTGATTGGGGATCACACTTTGAGAACTCTGGTTTAGCCTTGGTAAATAGCCTTCTAGACCTCTTCCTATTTTCATGTATAATACATATTTTACAAAAACACTTATTCTGTATTATTTTGTTACATCTTTCAACTTTATTTTGACTGTCTTTTCATATTTATCTATAGTATCATTTAATGTTTTCCATATCATAATTTATTTAATCAATTCTCTAATAAGCATTTAGGTCATTTTTCATTTGTTGTTTTTATAAATAGATTGTTGCTAAATTTTGGTGCTATCTTCCAATTATTTCATTAGCAAAATCCCTGGATTGAAGGATAGACGTGATTCTAAGGCTCATTTGAGGCTAAATGACTTTTGATATCTGGCACTTGAACACTATAAATATAACAATCACCACTTTAAAAGAGACAAGAAATTTTAAAAGTAAAGCAGAAAGCTTATTTAAGGAAACAGTGTTTACTTTTCATTGATTCAATAGTTTGCATCTTTTTAATGATGAAAACTTGTTTGACCAATAGATTTTTCTAAATTAAAACACATATTTCAATCTTTGTAACATTTCTAGAGAGTAATAATAGCTTTAAAAAAATTAGGGGAGATATTTGCAATGTTATTTTATTGGTATGTCACGTACACATAGTTACAATTTGCACAAAAATTTATATTACTAAGTTTGTGTCAGTATTAAAGAGCTATTCAAATTCAGTGCCTTTAAAAAAAAATGTACTGCTTGCCTTGAATATAGCAAAACTGTGGTATAGATTAATGTGGGGAAGTATTTTTATCTAGAGCTATAGTAAGAAAAATTAAATTGAGACATTGTTTTTGATTTGATAAAATAATGAAGTATTGCCTTTTAAAATTAAGAAATAGGAATATATATTTAGTTTCTCTGTTGTATTTTAAAACCATCCTGATAAACACCCACCCCTGTGCCTTCCTGATTCTCAAGATAAAATGATAAACCCATACAGAGAAAAATAATCTGAAGGAGAGTTCCACAAATATGATCACTTATAGGTGTCCAGCATTGGGAATCTTGGCTAAAGCAAGCCAGGGAAAGGGTGAGGGAAAGAGTTGACAACTTGGACACAAATTGAAGCAGGAAGTAAATCAAATATGTTCTGTCCTGTTACATTGTCTGTTTCTAGAACATGTATCTGTAACGTGAATTAGTTCACATTTGACTGGTAAATAGGGGAATAATATCTCTATAATGTGAAAGTCATTTGGTTGGCACATAATTTTTCCCAGCAGGTAAATGTGTTACATAACTGGGTAATAGCAGCTGAACTCAGATATACAGATACATCAACACAGCTTAATGCAGTAAGCCACAGGAGAATGAATAGAGTACCATACAGGATGTCCATTCTCGCCATGTTCTTCCTTTTGGCTTAGTTTTGCCTTGCACTCTCTCGGAAGTGTTGTTTTTGGAATTCTTCCTAATTTTTGTGCATTCTGCCCTTGTTTTCATAACTTGGCAACCTTACTCTTTCTTTACAACTCCTTCCCATCAAATTACATTTACTTTTCACTTCCTTTATCATAAAATTTATATTTACTGTATAATCTATTTATTTGCAATGTAACAATCTTTTAAAATAAACTATGCTAATACTTTTGGGAGGATTGTTAATGTTTTTGTTAGTGTTCTGATTATGAAGTTTGTATAGGTTTTGTGAGGATTGCCTCAATCCTATTTTATGCATAATTTTTTTTTCTGGTAACCAAAGATAATTATTATCCTGGCAAACAATCAGAAATATAACACACATTAGCAGGGGGAAGAAACCCCCAAATCAATAGAAACATACAAGACTTGGTGGGCAAGGATGCTAAAATAGCTTTTACAAATATCTTGTTCCTGGAAGTATAGAAAATAAGGATCTTCATAAAGGTAATCATGTACTTCAATCTGAATGGTCAATATTTTAAAATGTCAGTTCTCCCCTATTTTTCTGTATGAACACACTAAACCATTAAAAATCCTAGCAGTCTCTTTTTGTAAAAATTGACAAACTGATTCTAAAATTATGTAATGCCAAGAAGCTAGAATAGAAAAAATATTTTTTTTTTGAAAACAACAAATTTGAAAATCTTTTTTCCTTTTTCCTGCTCTTTCTTTCTGTATTTACCTATAATTTTTAAGTATGCATTTTGGCAGAACGTGAGGTCTTTCAAGAATGCTTATCACAAACAAGTCAGCATAGAGATATAGGCCTCTGGTTCATTGAGTCATAGTAGGCTCAGTTGGAAACAATTTAGCACTAGGGATTGCTCAGTGTAAGAGGAGATCTTTTGATGGAAATTCAGTCTTGATTGTGGTCACAGTACTGTGCATTTGTCCATACTCTGGTTAGAAACTCCTAGCATTTAAAAGGTCTTATCCAGGTGTGAGTTGAACTCTTTACCTCAGGAATCACCCTTATTTTATCTACAAAGAGTTGTCCACTTACACATTCAGAAGGAGAACCATATCTTCTGACCTGATGTGGGGCTTTTTGAGATACAGTTCCTTTATCCTTTGTTTATCTGGCTCTGGGAAAGACCCTCAGGCTGGGACACTCACTTAGGCCTAGAAATAAAGTACAGACACATGCACTGTCTGTGATGCTTTACTCATTTGGTAAATTTTAACATGCTGCCACCAAAGACTTAAAGCCATTAAAAAATCACAACACTTTATCGAGGTATAATTTTATATACCATAGAGTTGACCCATTTTCAGTATATGATTCAGTGAATTTTGCTAAATTCACCAAGTTGTGCAGTCATCACTATATTGATTCCTGCTTCATGTGTCTATGACCAGTGCAGTCTCACAGGGCCCTGTGCCCTGCATCTTGATATTCTTAATTATTTTATATTTGAATTTGTATTTGGTAAGTAAAGTCTGATGGGACAGCAGGGCATACTTTAGGGGCTTGGAGCCACATAGACCTGTCTCTCTGCAACAAGTTTTCAGTCATGTATTCCCTGCCCCTGCTCAGTTACTGCTGTCACCACCAACCCCAGCAGGGTTGTGGACCCAGGGAAGGTCAGGATTGGATATATGTGCCCTTGCATGCCCGTGAAGGTCTATACTCACCAAGCGAGTATCCTCATGACTAAGGAAGCACAGTGTTAAATAGCATATAAAAAGTATCATGACAGATCTAGAAGAAAGGGGAAAAAAATCCTGCTTTTTGAACATTTTTATTTTGTACTGAGCCTGACCACAATCTAGCTTTAGAACATTTCCATCACCTCCAAAAGATCTGTCATTCCAGTTTACATTTAATTCCCATTTTCCTTCCCCAGACCTGGGCAACAGTTTTTATCTCCTTTTTGTCTCTGTAGATTTGCCTATCTAGACGTTTCATATAAGTTTAAT
Source organism: Lipotes vexillifer (assembly GCF_000442215.2). Classification (NCBI taxonomy): domain Eukaryota; kingdom Metazoa; phylum Chordata; class Mammalia; order Artiodactyla; family Lipotidae; genus Lipotes; species Lipotes vexillifer. The sequence continues at coordinate 412,689 of NW_006799221.1, read as the reverse complement.
CATACAATATGTGGTCTTTTGTGTCTGGCTTCTTCCATGTTTTTGAGGTTCGTATTGTAGCATATTTTCATTTCTTTTTGTTTCTAAATAATATTCCATTGTATGGATATACTATATTTTATCTATTATCTATCTTATCCATACATTAGTTGATGATTTTTAGATTTTTTTCACATTTGGGGCATTGTGAATAATGCTGCTCTGAAACAAACATTCACATGTAAGTCCTTGTATGGATATATGTTTTCATTTCTTTGGGCTGTATGTCTAGGAATAGGTATAGGAACTGATTTACAAAGAGGCTATACCATTTAACATTTTCAGTAGCATGAGGGTTCCCATTTTTTTTCATCCTTGGCATCATTTATTAATATCTGTCTTTATTTATTTTTATTGGAGTATTGTTGATTTATAATGTTGTGTTAGTGCATGCTGTCCAGCAAAGTGAATCAGTTATACATAAACATATATCCACTCTTTTTTAGATTCTTTCCCCATATAGGTCATTACCTATAGGTCAGAATACTGAGTAGAGTTTCCTGAGCTATACAGTAGTAATATCTGTCTCAAAAAAGTTTTTTTTAATGTGTGTGGAGGGTAGGGGTAGGAGTTAGGAGGAAGTGGATGGGCTTCTGTTTAGCTTTTGAAAAGATGCAGAACATTTCCAATCCCCAAAATAGAATAAATTTTGGAGAAACTATTGCCCTTTTACCCAGATGTGTGCATGGTCCAGAGATAGTATTACCTGTCATTTTGATTGTAACCTTTCTAGTGGGTGAAAACGGTATCCCATTGTGGATTTAATTTGCATTTCCCTAATAATGATGTTGAGCATCTTTTTATATCCTTATTAACCATTCAAGTACCTTCTTTGTTGAAATATTCACATATTTTGCCTATTTAAAAAAATTGGTCATTTATCTTATTAAGTTATGAGTTCCTTATATATTCTGGATACGAGTTCTTTTTTCTTTTTTCTTTTTTTTAATTTTTGGCCGTGCTGCACGGCTTGCTGGATCTTAGTTCCCCGACCAGGGATCAAACCTGCACCCTTTGCAGTGAAAGTGATGAGTCCTAACCACTAGACCACCAGGGAATTCCCAACCAGTTCTTTTGTAGATATTTAACTAGTCAATATTTTCGACCATAGTATGGTTTATATTTTCATTTTCTTTTGTAGCGTAAACATATTGAATTTTGATAAAGTTGAGTTTACCAGTTTTTTCTTTTGTGGATTATTCTTTTGGTATCATATCTAAGACACCTTTGCCTAACTGAAAGCCTTGAAGATTTCCTCCTATGTTTCTCTAAAAGTTTTATAGTTTTACCTTTTGCATTTAGATCTCGGATCTATGTTGGGTTAATTTTTGTGTATGGTGTTTGATATGCGTCCAGGTTCATGTTTTTGGACATAGATACTGGGACAATTGTCCCAGTATCATTTGTTCAAAAGAATATCCTTTCCCTGTTGAATTCCATTAAAGCCACATGTTTTGCCTGTCATCCTCAGTAATTCTTACTATAAGCAAAGCTGTGTGATTATTGAGTCCTGAACTTTTCCTTGACCTGAGAATCTTTTCCTGAAGTACATTTTTAGCTTTTGAGCCTATCTGGAGTAGTAATAGTGAGTGTAGAGGTGTGTGTTAAGTTTGAGGTATGTTTAATTTTAAATGTGAACACTATAAGGAAACATTTCACATCTTTCCTGTCAATTTATAATTAAATCTTGAAATAAATATTTATTATGTTTAGGATCCAAGAGCGTCCCTGATTCCTAAGCTAGGAAACATTTTGACAGGAACCTCTTTCAACCCCAAACAAACACCTAACTTAACACCAAAAGGTCTAAATTTTGTTTTAGTCTTCAAACCCAAAATGTTTTCATTCAGAGGTCAGAAAAATTTAGCATGCCTTGGTAAGGCGAAACTGGCTCCCTTAATTACTTTTCCAGGTCAAAAATTAGAGATAATTGAGGCAGTGTTTAGTTTTGGCTGTGTTACAAACACTGTCATCAGTTAATTCCAGGTTATTTGCTAAAGAAGACGTCCTCCTTCAAAATTCTTCTTACTAAAGATTTATCTTCCCTCTTTATCTTTTTGAGTCTGTTTTTCCCTCTAAATTGTAAGTTCTTCTAAGTCTGAGAATACCTGTTGCTCGTTTTTGTTTCTCTACCTCACTGCATTCGACCCTACCTTATCTCACAGTGCCTTGAGGGCACAGATGTTTCTGAAATGAGTTTTTAAACTGAAGGGAATTTAAAAGGTATAGTCAGGAAAGTCATGACAGTGCCAAGTGCCAAGATTCTTCTTCCTTCTGAGGTGTATTAAGTGTAATTGTGCTGGGTGCTAAAATTATGAACACCAGTCATCTATGTCTCTCAGGAGCTGACCTCCAGAGAGGGAGATTTTCAGGTAAGCAAGCATACCATTATATGGGAGAGGGTCAAAAAAGTCATCAGAGAGATGGTAGAATTTAAAGGATAAATTGAAGTCTGCTAGTAGCATGCAAGACCATTCTGTTAGAGAAGGAGCGTTGAAAGAGCATGGTATCTTTGATAGAAATACAAGTAGTTCAGTCTGACTAGAGCACAGTTTGTAACAGAGATTGACAAGAGACTAGTTGGGATCCAGATCACAAAGAGTCTTATTTGCCATATTAAATATTTTGAATGATACACGGTTTCCCGTTTTTTAATTTCTATGTGTCTTACAGCAAGGTTGAAAAACCACTGTTTTCTCTGTAGCTGGGCTGTAGACCATATAATTTTAGTAATAGGGAGTTGTTGAAGAACTTCTAACAGGCGACATATTAAGATTTATATTTTAGAAAAACATTTCTGAAGGCAGCAGTGTAGAGGATGTATCGATTTTGAGTAGATTAAAATAAAAAAATAGCCCAAAATAGAGGTCTGAACAGCGAGGATGGAGTTAAGAGAAGGAATTCAAGAGATTTAAGGGATAGAATTGGTAGGACTTCGCAACTGATTTCATGTGGAGAATAAGGAATAGTCTAGGAAAATGACAAGGTTTTGGCTCAAGTGTCTAGATGACTCTGGTTACTTCCATAGAGAGAGGGCCTCCTTCAGAGCTTTGCATGGCCTATGGAATATGATACTCAGACACAAGTCTGTGTGTGAGAGCTACAACCAGCATCTGAATGATCAAGGCAGCTGCTTCAGGCTTTCTTTCTCATTGCTCACTCTTTTTGCTTTCTGTGTCGAGGGAGTCCCTGAGAGAGAAGTCAATGGGGGACAGAGACTGCATTTATTGTGCTGCCGGAGAGTATGTGCAGCTGCCACTTCCTTCTGATTCACCACCACCACTTGCCACAGCTGCTGGGCTGGACCAAAGTAGGTAGATTGTAAAAACTTCTGTCATAACAAAGCCCATTGCAGCACTGGGTGTACCTTCAAATTTTGTATTCATGATATTTCTCCAACTTTTGCCTTAGTGTTCTTTATTTTAAAAATCTGTTTTTAGTTTTTTAAGGAACCTCCATACTGTTCTCCATAGTGGCTGTATCAATTTACATTCCCACCAACAGTGCAGGAGCGTTCCCTTTTCTCCACACTCTCTCCAGCATGTATTGTTTGTAGATTTTTTGATGATGGCCATTCTGACCTGTGTGAGGTGATACCTCATTGTGGTTTTATTTGCATTTCTCTGATGATTAGTGATGTTGAGCATCTTTTCATGTGTTTGTTGGCCATTTGTATGTCTTCTTTGATGTGAAAAATAAATAAATAAAAATAAAAACAATAATAAAAATCTGTCTATAGAGATATATATCTATGTATCTATCTATCTTGGACTTAAATTGTTCATTTACTACGCTGAAACCCTTAATACTCATGATTTAGTGTGGTGAAAACTATTGCCTACTTTAAAGTCCCAATATATATAAAAATAAATTTATATACAAATATACAGCTATTACATATATATAATTAAAAATATATTAGAGCTGTGGAGTTGCTGTTAGAGTCTGAGAAGAATTGCTTAGTTGTCATGGTAAAAGATTTTAAACACTCCCAAAGTCAGTTTTTTAAAGTAATGGTGAATTAATTAATGTACTACTCCCTGAGATACACAGTCAGCTATTTAAGTTTTTTATTCAGTGATTTTGGGAATTAAGCATGCTATTTGTCCACAGCCTAGTGTGTACTTAAATATTTGCCTTTTCTAGCATGTTCAAACTTCTTAGTTTTACTAATTTTTCTTTAGTCCAAACTCCATATTATAAGGATATTAGTTTTCATCCATTTTATATTTAATTATCAAGCTATTTTCCCCCTTGTAGTATACGTCTTTATTTTTGCTTTGTATAAGTCCCTTGGCCTTCCTGTCTGGAAAGGTAGTCTTTTTTAATCTTTTGGCTTTTCTTCTGTATCTTGTCCATTATACTGCAGCCAGTGATCAATCTGAGGAGGGCAAGGGCTCTTTCAAAGACTGCCTTTGGGTTTATCATTCTATTTGATTATGCTTATTGGTAATCTAGGATACAAATGTGTCATTTTTATAACATATACAGTCAGTGGCACAAAATATTTTAATAAGGTTGACATTCCCCACCAGCCCTCTACCTTTCTGCTTCTGTTTTTTAATTTGTGGAGAACAGTACTATCTTCATTGAGTGACTAGGCCCAGTCCCCATCATGTTTATATATGGAATAATCTCTTTCAATCATTTGATGTATTTCTACCTGTATAAGCTTGCTTTAGTGTTTAAAAATCACAGCTTCACTTTTTAAAAACAAGTGGAACCTCTCAGTATTATCATTATGTTAATATTACTTTCCTGATGATCGGTAGATTAATTTCCATTCACTTTTTATTTTATTTTTATTTTCCATAGCTTATTTGTTAGAGAATACCAAATAGAGAAAAATGATAGGGAGTCTTTTTTTTTTTATGGACTCAACTGCATATTTCATTTCTGCATCCTGCTTTGTAGCTTTATGAAAGACAGATACTTTCAAATTGGCATGATATTGGTTCCAGTTGCACATGGGAAATATGGGGTTTTCTTACCAAAAGTGTGCAGGTACTTTCTTTTATTATGAATACTTTGCCACCCAATGACATCAGGAATTTATTATTACTTAACTTTGAGGAAATGATTCCTCTCAAACAAGTTTTATTAGTCTTACCATTTTTCTTTTTTTTTTTTTTAGGTTAAGTGCAGTCTAAAATTAAACTGGCAAATTAGTTTCCTATTCATTAATATTTCTTAAAATAGGTGGGGTTTTTTTGGTTAAAAAAAGCACCTTTTAAGAGTATAATATTTAGTTCATCTTTTTCCTTGTAAAACTACATCAACCTTAAATTATGCCATAGGTGTTCATCATAAGTTGGCTTGCATCCCAGAACTGTAATTCCTTTTAACTGTAATTCCACTTAAAAATGAAATGTAATTCCATTTCATTTTTAAGAAGCTACCAAGTTTAGAAAAATTGGAGGTTTTTTCCTTCCCCTTAGAGATATGGTTAAGTAATTATTAATATGGTTCAAGGAAATATCACAGGTGGAGTGTGCAAGTATTTCAGCTATTTACTTTCATTCGTTAAATGTCAGATAAACTTCAGTTTACCCTTTAGATCATTACTTTTAAGTGTTTAACTATTATACGTATATATAACACCCATATTTAATGTCACTTACTTAAAAATCCTAGTCTGCACTATTGACATTAATTCCCAAGGCAGTTAAGCATACTATACAGCTGTTGTTTAACTATTTCCTATCCTGTGCTCTAGCATTTATCATTTTTAAAGCCATGTGTCTGAATAGCTAAATATTAGTGACTTTCTACCATAATTTCATAATTGTGTTATAATATATTTTCAGAAAATGATAAATATAATAGTGATCTTAAATCTTTGAAGACATATAAATCACTTTGTAAATGCTAATAAAATGCAGCATAGTATAGAAGTTGTGAGAAGGGTTTTTGGAGTTATATTGCCTGGGTTTATATCTGTGTCCTTGCTTGGTTTATAACCCTAGGCAAGCTACTTAATCATTGAGTGTCTTTGTTTCCTCCCTTATAAAATAGAGATAATAAGATAGGTAGCTCCTATCTTATGCTTGAGTACAAAATGAGATAATATATGTTAGGCCCTAGAATACTGACTGGTAGAAGATGAATGTACAATATGGAAAGTCTAGTTCCTTAGAATCTATTTGTAGTATACTGTTTTTAGGTCTATTGAGTTTTCCTAGCTTTTCTTTCTTTCCTTTTTATCCTCCCCCCAATTTGAGCAATTATGGGTATCAATTCAATGATAAATGGTTGTACTGCCATTCTTCCTTATAGTTTTGGCATTTAGTTAATGTAAGCGTTTGTTTTCTAATTGTTGAAATAAAGATTTAGTTTATCTTTGAGGAAAACTACTACAGTTTTCTAATGTTTTGAAACAAGTAGCAGGTAAGAAGTTTTGTCCCAATGATTTCATCTTTTTTCTCTTAAAACCTTGGGAAAATCACAGGTAAGAATTTAAGGAAGAAAAAAGGGGAGGGGGGGCATGATTGACTAATTCCCCACTTACTTATTTAATGACAGTTTTGGTTCTCAAAGGAGAAAATGATATGCTCTTCCTTTGCTATTTAAATAAAGAGCATAATCGCATCTAAAACATGGATCTCAACTATTCAATAGCTACTAACAGCCTGAAGCCCTCTCCATCAGTTTGTTGCTTTCCCTTGCTTATCTCCTCTCTCTAGTTCTGTGCTCTGGTATTCGTTTAAGAGGCTCTATCCCACCCAGTGGCACCTTGGATATGGAATTTACATTTTCTTGAAGATTTAAGGGCTACAAAAGGAGGGATTATATTCCATCTACCTGTAACTATAATCTTGTGTCACTCTGTTGTGTTCAACTTCTTCTTTCTTCCCTTTTCTTTCCTTTTTATGTAAGAGAAAGAAATTTCTTCCATTACCTCATGGAGGGCAATTTCTCCCACATTTACAAGCTCTTAGGGGAGGGGTCAGGGATTTCACCTTCTTCCCTAGTTTATCAAGGGTTTTCTTCCAAACAATTAAAGGGTACAAATAAATACAGATGGTGCTTTCCCCAAAAGGAATTATGGTTAAAGTAGAATTTTCTCTACTTTATTTGTATTTGTATTTATTAGTTGTTTATTTTTTCTTTTTTGTATGTTAGATGGTAAGAAAATTAAGACATGAATTTAAGGGAGGCAGTAAAGTTGCCATGCTTAGTAGGTTCTAAACCTTACTTTATCACATATTAGTTGTATAACATTTCACAAATGGCTTAACCTCTCTAAGTCTTAGTTTCCTCACATTTAAAATGAAAAATACAATACCTATTTTGTAAGGCTGTTGTGTGGAACAAATGAGATAAAGTGTTAAGGGGCTTAAAACAATACTGGGCACATAATAAGGGCTTAGTAAATGGTGATTTCTCCTACTCTATCACCACCTCCAAGTGCTGCTGCCACACCCAATGCAATTAGATAGTCATCTTGTATAAAGGGAAAAGTGACTGGTAAATGCTTTAATCATCTACTCATTGATACCAGCAAAAAATATATGTGCCAATCTTAGGTTATGATATAATGAGAACGTATAGTACTCATTTGGAAAAACCAAGTTGTATACTCTTTCTGGCTTGTCAGTTGGATGTTTATTAAAGTCTTACAGTTCATCATGTATATTGCAGGAAATTTAATTGAGTATTAAAGGAACCTCAGAAATCATGCAGGTAAAATGTTGGTTTTCTTTTTCCTTCCTTCTTTCTTCTTCTTCCTTTTTAATCTGGTAACAATTATTTTCCTGAAAAGGAAGGATTATTTGTGTTATGTTAGATAGTGGCCATTTTCTAGGCAGTCACTTTTAAAAAATATTGTAATTGATATGGCAATAATTTATGTAAAGTACAAGAATGTACGTATAAATTTTGCATTGATGAAAAGTTGGCATTCCAATTCTTATTGATATTCACTTTCCATTAGTTGAAGGAGATGGAATATATTCTATATTAACTTTCAGATACATTGCTGTTATCCCTTTTAATCATGAAGTAGTATCTTTTATTTTCCAGTATTTTTAATTCATTTAACAAATATTGTGTGTGCATTATGGGTACATGATGTGTTTTACGTGAAAAATTCTAAGATATGTTAGACATGGCTTCTGCTCTCAGAGTTTATAGACTACTCGTATAAATAAGTAACTATTAGACAAAGTAGGAAATGAGGAGAACTGTAAGAAAGTAGATACAGAGTAATGTTGGGGTTCAGAGGAGGTAATGAAGAAGGAGAATTAATTTTGAGCATATACAGTCCTAATTCCCAACATGGACTATGTATGGAAAATGTCTGCTGTTTGCCAGACACTAGATTAAGTATTTTTATTGTATTAATTCATCTTGTTACTGAAAGCTTGACCTCTCTGTGCATTGGTGCCGAATCAAATTGTGGAGACAGAGTTTTGGGTGAAGTAGAAAAGAATAGCTTTACTGCATTGCCAGGCACAGGGAGACACACTGGGCTTCTGCCTTGAAAATCTGTCTCTCAACCCCAGAGGATTTGATGAAGGGTTTTATAATTGGTTCAAGGGTGGGGTCTCTGACAAGATTAGGGTGTGTGCAGGGCTTGGACTCCCTTAATCTTGTCTCAGGTGGTTAGTCTCCTAATCTTTTGTTTGTTTGTTTGTTTGTTTGTTTAATGTTTAAAATTATCATTTAATATGAAATTTATTTTTTTAAAACATCTTTATTGGGGTATAATTGCTTTACAGTGGTGTGTTAGCTTCTGCTTTATAACAAAGTGAATCGTTATACATACCAGGCACAGGGAGACACACTGGGCTTCTGCCTTGAAAATCTGTCTCTCAACCCCAGAGGATTTGATGAAGGGTTTTATAATTGGTTCAAGGGTGGGGTCTCTGACAAGATTAGGGTGTGTGCAGGGCTTGGACTCCCTTAATCTTGTCTCAGGTGGTTAGTCTCCTAATCTTTTGTTTGTTTGTTTGTTTGTTTGTTTAATGTTTAAAATTATCATTTAATATGAAATTTATTTTTTTAAAACATCTTTATTGGGGTATAATTGCTTTACAGTGGTGTGTTAGCTTCTGCTTTATAACAAAGTGAATCAGTTATACATATACATATGTTCCCATATCTCTTCCCTCTTGCGTCTCCCTCCCTCCCACCCTCCCTATCCCACCCCTCCAGGCGGTCACAAAGCGCCTAGCGGATATCCCTGTGCCATGCGGCTGCTTCCCACTAGCTATCTACCTTACGTTTGTTAGTGTACATATGTCCATGCCTCTCTAGTCTCCTAATCTTGAGCTTCTCTGGTCCCTTAAATCTTACCTCAGGTGGTTTTTTGGCTGCTTCTCCCTTGATTAGCAACTATTCGAATCCATCCTCTGGAATGCAGGGAAGGTCATGGAGGCTGCAGTCTTGCCTACAAGAAACAGGGGACAAAAGGGCCTCCTTGCTCAGGCGCCCCACAGGGCCCCATTCGGTTTCAATTTCACAACAACCCTATGATGTATAGGTAAATTATCACCATTTTATAGATGAGACAGGGCTTAAAGAGGCTAAATAACTTTCCAAATGATATTTGAAAATAGTACTTAAACCTAGAACTGTCTGAATCCAAACTATATATTCTTTCTACTCTCTAAAAGAGATCCAGGTAAGCTTAGAAGTTTTTCAGGAACTGCAGCTGGGGATAGGTAGGATTTTGTCTTGTAAAAGTGAAGAACAACTTTCCTATTATGGAACATGAGCAGATGAGGAATTAGGGCAAAGCAGTAGAGCGTATATGGCTAATAGTATTGAAGCTTGGGTGCAGAATCACTTGTAGAAAAGGCAGTAGTGGAAATGGCATTATTTTGTTCTTTTTATGGCTGAGTAATATTCTATTGTGTATACGGTATGTACCACATCTTCTTTATCCATTCCTCTGTTGGTGGACATTTAGGTTGCTTCCATGTCTTGGCTATTGTAAGTAGTGCTGCAGTGAACATACTGAGTGAAGTAAGTCAGACACAGAAAGACAAATATCATTATCGTATGATATCGCTTATATGTGGAATCTAAAAGGTACAAATGAACTTATTTATAAAACAGAAGTAGAGGCACAGATGTAGAAAACAAACTTATGGTTATCAGGGGATAAGGGAGGGAGGCATAAATTGGGAATGACATATACATACTACTATATATAAAATAGATAACTAATAAGAACCTACTGTGTAACACAGGGAACTCTACTCAATACTCTGTAATGGCCTATATGGGAAAAAGAATCTAAAGAAAAAAAAAGAGTGGATATATATATGTGTGTGTGTGTGTGTGTGTGTGTGTGTGTGTGTGTGTAACTGATTCACTTTGCTGTACATCTGAAACTAACACAACATTGTAAATCAACTATACTCCGATTTTAAAAAAAGGAATAGTGGAAGGTAAGGTAGAAAAAGGTTGGAATTAGATTGTATCAGGTTGAGGAATTTGAACTTTCTTCAGTTGTCATTGGAATATTCACACTCTTATGAATTCCTTTCATTTTTGATTAGCACTGTTTTATAATTTGGAGGTAAGACATCTTTGTATTTATTTCATACTGCTTAGTAGAACATTTAGCCAGTACTGTGAAGGAATGAATCATAGAATTGTATAGAAAAAAGTGACATTAGATATCATCTCCAGCAACATCCTTATTTTTAGAGACAAAGAAATGGAGGCCCCAAAGGATTATGATGTATTGAAGTCATATAATGTAATGAATTAGACTTGTATCTAAAGGTAGGAACAAAAAGATATGAAGAATAATTTAAAATTCTTTGATAAGGATAAAAAAGAATTTTAAAAACAAGTGTGAAAGGTCAAGAAAATGGTATTATTTCCACAAAAAAAGTTAATTAAATTAAAATGGGCATGCTGGGGGCTTCCCTGGTGGCGCAGTGGTTGAGAGTCTGCCTGCTAATGCAGGGGACACGGGTTCGAGCCCTGGTCTGGGAGGATCCCACATGCCGCGGAGCAACTAGGCCCGTGAGCCACAACTACTGAGCCTGCGCATCTGGAGCCTGTGCTCCACAAGAGAGGCCGCAATAGTGAGAGGCCGGTGCACCGTGATGAAGAGTGGCCCCCACTTGCCACAACTAGAGATAGCCCTTGCTCAGAAATGAAGACCCAAAGCAGCAAAAATAAATTAATTAATTAATTAAACTCCTATCCCCAAAATCTAAAAAAAAAAAAAAAATGGGCATGCTATAATCTGCTTTACTTGCTAATCTGGAAAGTTAATTTACATACAGTTTGATAGCCATTTTCAGTTTTTGATTAGTTTCAGGAAGGAATCTAGGAAGAATATGTAAATTTGTTTAATTCAGTCATATTATCACCACCTCTTTTTTTTTTTTAATATTTATTTATTTGGCTGTGCCCGGTCTTAGTTGCCACACACAGGATCTTTTCGTTGTGGCATGTGGGATCTTTAGTTGTGGCATGTGGGATCTAGTTCCCTGACCAGTGATTGAACCCGGGCCCCCTTGGGAGCGCAGAGTCTTAACCGCTAGACCACCAGGGAAGTAAGTCCCCATCACCACCTCTTTGATAATTCAAAAGTTCCTTCTCTGTACATGTGCTGTAACATGGAGGAGGAGAAGCAGAACATAAACAAAACAAACAACCAAAAAAAAAATGCTATTTTTATGTTGTTTGCAACTCTGTTTATTTTGATTACTGTTTAAATTTATGTTTGTTGTTTTTTTTTTAAATCCAACAGATGTAGTAGGTGGTCGGAAATAGATATCAAAATAGCAAAGGATGAAAAGAGAAAATGTCAAATGATGAAGAAATGCCAGGGATAAGAGTACAAAGCAGCATAGGAGGAGAAATGAGAAAGCAATATATTCTATATTCATAGATTTTTGGCCCTTACAGCTGCTGCTTTTTCAAACTGTGTAGGATGCAGTATTAGATTTCAAAGTCACTTTAAAGGGGGAAGTCTACCATCAGTCTTTCTTAGTTATTTATCTGAATTCATTGACTAGGTAGACTTATGATGAGATATCTAAAAGGATGCCCATTAAATTCAGTTCTTCTCTATTCTTTCTTATGAGGCTTGTCAACGTTATAAAATCTTTAAAAGGTTAAAATTAAAATGGTTGGTCTGAGAAGCTCAATTTTTTAAAAATTTTTGACTAAGCTTCAGGCTTGTAATTTATTGTTTCTATTGAAAAATTTAAACTGTGTATTAAGAACATAATATAACCTTCTGCCACCTAGTGTTAATATTTGAATTACTTCTTTAAAAGTTTCCAGGAAGCACCTTTGTTAAGTACTGATAATTTTATAGCATTCTAGTTAGCTTCATTTATATAGAAACTTTGTTTTATCTCTAGTTTTTTATAATATGTAGGTCTTGGTGTGATTATTTTATGTGATGTTTAGATAATAAACAATAGTGAATTTAACAAATTAGAAATTTCTTCAGCTGTACAGTTGCTTTATGTCTCATCTGAAAATATTTCTCTAAGTTGCCTTTCCCCTGTAATTTAGGAAATTTAGGAAATTGTACTGATGAATGGGCAAGGTAATACAACTGACTAGGTAGGGAGTGGTTGTTCAAATCCTCTTTCCAGATGCCCCTAAAAAGTTTTTAAGCTGATAAAAACACTTTTAGGGAAACAGACTCATAAATGGAGTGGTTTCTGTAATTGAAATGATTATCATTAAGTCGTCTTTTTTTTTCTTTTTCACATCTTTATTAGAGTATAATTGCTTTACAATGTTGTGCTAGTTTCTCCTGTACAACAGAGTGAATCAGCTATATGTAGACATATATCTCCATAGCCCCTCCCTCTTGAGCCTCCCTCCCACCCTCCCTATTGCATCCCTCTAGGTCGTCACAAAACATCCAACTGATCTCCCTGTGCTATGCAGCAGCTTCCCACTAGCCATCCATTTTACATTTGGTAGTGTATATATGTCAATGCTACTTTCTAACTTCATCCTGGCTTCCCTTCCCCCACTGTGTCCTCAAGTCCGTTCTCTACATCTTCATCTTTATTCATGCCCTGTCACTAGGTTCATCAGTACTGCTTTTTAAGATTCCATATATATGTGTTAGCATACGGTATTTGTTTTTCTTTTTTTTTTTGGTATTTGTTTTTCTTTTTCTGGCTTACTTCACTCTGTATGACAGACTCTAGGTCCATCCATCTCACTACAAATAACTCAATTTCATTCCTTTTTATGGCTGAGTAATATTCCATTGTATATATGTGCCATGTTGATAGACATTTAGGTTGCTTCCATGTCCTGGCTATTTTAAGTAGTCCTGCAGTGAACATTGTGGTGCATGTATCTTTTTGAATTATGGTTTTCTCGGGGTATATGCCCAGTAGTGGCATTGTTGGGTCATATGATACTTCTATTTTTCATTTTTTAAAGAACCTCCATACTGTTCTCCATAGTGGCTGTATCAATTTACATTCCCACCAACAGTTCAAGAGGGTTCCCTTTTCTCCACACCCTCTCCAGAATTTGTTGTTTGTACATTTTTTGCTGATGGCCATTCTGACCAATGTGAGGTGATACCTCATTGTGGTTTTGATTTGTATTTCTCTAGTGATTAGTGATGTTGAGCATCTTTTCATGTATTTGATGGCTATCTGTATTTCTTCTTTGGAGAAATGTCTATCTAGGTCTTCTGCCCATTTTTCAAAAAATAAAATTTATTTATTTATTTATTTATTTATTTATATTTTTGGCTGCATTGGGTCTTCGTTGCTGTGTGTGGGCTTTCTCTAGTTTTGGCAAGCGGGGTCTACTCTTCATTGGGGTATGCAGCTTCTCATTGCGGTGGCTTCTCTTTGTTTTGGAGCATGGGCTTTAGACGCGCAGGCTTCAGTAGTTGTGGCACTCGGGCTCCATAGCTGTGGCTTGTGGGTTCTAGAGCACAGGCTCAGTAGTTGTGGTGCATGGGCTTAGTTGCTCTGTGGCATGTGGCATCCTCCTGGACCAGGGCTCGAACCCATGTCCCCTGCATTGGCAGGCAGCTTCTTAACCACTGCACCACCAGGGAAGTCCCTTCTGCCCATTTTTGGACTGGGTTGTTTGGTTTATTGATATTGAGTTGAATGAGCTGCTTGTATATTTTGGAGATTAATCTTTGTCAGTTGCTTTGTTTGCAAATATTTTCTCCCATTCTGAGGGTTGTCTTTCTGTCTTGTTTATGGTTTCTTTTGCTGTGCAAAAGCTTTTAAGTTTCATTAGGTCTCATTTGTTTATTATTGTTTCTATTTCCATTACTCTAAGGGGTGGGTCAAAAAGGATCTTGCTGTGATTTATGTCATAGAGTGTTCTGCCTAAGTTTTCCTCTAAGAGTTTTACAGTGTCTGGCCTTCCATTTAGGTCTTTAATCCATTTTGAGTTTATTTTTGTGTATGGTGTTAGGGAGTGGTCTTTTTTTTTTTTTTTTGGCTTTTAATCTTTGTTTTCCAGTTTTTGTTTTTGTTTTTTAATTGGGGTATAGTTGTTTTACAATGTTGTGTTAGTTTCTACTGTACAGCAAAGTGAAGTAGAGTTCCCTGTGCTATACAGCAGGTTCTTTTTTTTAAAATTTAATTTAATTTATTTTTTATACAGCAAGTTCTTATTAGTTATCTATTTTATACATATTAGTGTATATATGTCAATCCCAATCTCCCAATTCATCCCACCTCCCACCCCCTGCTTTCCCCCGTTGGTGTCCATACACTGTTCTCTACATCTGTGTCTCTCTTTCTGCCTTGCAAACTGGTTCATCTGTATCATTTTTCTAGATTCCAGATACATGCATTAATAGATGATATTTGTTTTTCTGTTTCTGACTTACTTCACTCTGTGTGACAGTCTCTAGGTCCATCCTCATCTCTACAAATGACCCAATTTTGTTCCTTTTAATGACTGAATTGTATTCCACTGTATATATGTACCACATCTTCTTTATCCATTCATCTGTTGATGGACATTTAGGTTGCTTCCATGATCTGGCTGTTGTAAATAGTGCTTCAGTGAACATTGGGATTGCACGTGTCTTTTTGAATTATGGTTTTCTCTGGGTATATGCCCAGTAGTGGGATTGCAGAGTCATATGGTAATTCTATTTCTTGTTTTTTAAGGATCCTCCATACTGTTCTCCATAGTGCTGTATCAGTTTACATTCCCACCAACAGTGCAAGAGGGTTCCCTTTCTCCACTCCCTCTCCAGAATTTGTTGTTTGTAGATTTTCTGATGATGCCCATTCTAACTGGTGTGAGGTGATACCTCATTGTAGTTCTGATTTGCATTTCTCTAATGATTAGTGATGTTGAGCAGCTTTTCATGTGCTCTTGGCCATCTGTATGTCTTCTTTGGAGAAATGTCTATTTAGGTTTTCCACCCATTTTTTTATTAGGTTGTTTGTTTTTTTAATATTGAGCTGCATGAGCTGCTTGTATATTTTGGAGATTAATCCTTTGTCCGTTGATTCGTTTGCAAATATTTTCTCCCATTCTGAGGGTTGTCTTTTTGTCTTGTTTATGGTTTCCTTTGCTGTACAAAAGCTTTTAAGTTTCATTAGGTCCCATTTATTTTTGTTTTTATTTCCATTACTCTAGGAGGTGAGTCAAAAAAAGGTCTTGCTGTGATTTATGTCGAAGAGTGTTCTTCCTGTGTTTTCCTCTAAGAGTTTTATAGTGTCTGGTCTTCCATTTAGATCTTTAATCCATTTTGAGTTTATTTTTGTGTATGGTGTTAGGGAGTGTTCTAATTTCATTCCTTTACATGTAGCTGTCCAGTTTTCCCAGCACCACTTATTGAAGAGACTGTCTTTTCTCCATTGTATATTCTTACCTCCTTTGTCATAGATTAGTTGACCATAGATGCATGGGTTTACCTCTGGGCTTTCTATCCTGTTCCATTAATCTCTATTTCTGTTTTTGTGCCAGTACCATATTGTCTTGATTACTGTAGCTTTGTAGTATAGTCTTAATCAAGGGAGCTTGATTCCTCCATCCCCGTTTTTCTTTCTCAAGATTGCTTTAGCTATTTGGGGTCTTTTGTGTTTCCATACAAATTGTAAAATTTCTTGTTCTAGTTCTGTGAAAAATGCCATTGGTAATTTGATAGGGATTGCAATGAACCTGTATATTGCTTTGGGTAGTATAGTCATTTTCACAATATTGATTCTTCTAATCCAGGAGCATGGTGTAGCTCTCCATCTGTTTATGTCATCTTTGATTTCTTTCATCAGTGTTTCATAATTTTCTGAGTACAGGTCTTTTGCCTCCTTAGGTAGGTTTATTCCTCAGTATTTTATTCTTTTCATTGCTATGGTAAATGGGATTGCTTCCTTAATTTCTCTTTCTGAACTTTTGTTGTTAGTGTACAGGAATGCAATAGATTTCTGTACATTAATTTTGTATCCTGCAAACTTACCAAATTCATTGATTAGTTCTAGTAGTGTTCTGGTGGCATCTTTAGGATTTTCTATGTATAGTGACATATCATCAGCAAACAGTGACAGTTTTACTTCTTCTTTTCCAATTTGTATTCCTTTTTTTTCTTTTTCTTCTCTGATTGCCATAGTTAGGACTTCCAACACTATGTTGAATAATAATGGCGAGAGTGGACATCCTTGTCTTTTCCTGATCTTAGAGGAAATGCTTTCAGTGTTTAATCATTGAGAATGATGTTTGCTGTGGGTTTGTTGTAGATGGCTTTGTAATGTTGAGGTATGTTCCCTCTGTGCACACTTTCTGGAGAGTGTTTTCATAAATGGGTGTTGAATTTTGTCAGAAGGTTTTTCTGTATCTATTGAGATGATCATATGGTTTTTAGTCTTTAATTTGTTAATACAGTGTATCACATTGATTGTTTCACATATATTGAAGAATCCTTGCATCCCTGGGATAAATCCCACTTGATCCTGGTGTATGATCTTTTTAACGTGTTGTTGGATTCTGTTTGTTAGTATTTTGTTGAGGATTTTTGCATCTATGTTCATCAGTGACATTGGTAGGTAATTTTCATTTTTTGTGATATCTTTGTTTGGTTTTGTTATCAGGGTGATCATGGCCTCATAGAACGAGTTTGGGAGTGTTCCTCCCTCCGCAGTTTTTTGGAAGAGTTTAAGAAGAACAGGTGTTAACTCTTCTCTAAATGTTTGATAGAGTTCGTCTGTGAAGCCATCTGGTCCTGGACTTTTGTTTGTTGGAAGATTTTTAATTACAGTTTCAATTTCGTTTCCTGTGATTGGTCTGTTTATATTTTCTAAGTCTTCCTGGTTCAATATTGGAAAGTTGTACCTTTCCAAGAATTTGTCCATTTCTTCCAGGTTGTGCATTTTATTGGTATATAGTTGCTTGTAGTGGTCTCTTATGATCCTTTGTGTTTCTGTGGTTTCAGTTGTAATCTCCATTTTTATTTCTAATTTTATTGATTTGAATCCTCTCCCTTTTTTCTTGATGAGTCTGGCTAAAGGTTTATCAGTTTTGTTTATCTTCTCAAAGAACCAATTTAGTTTTATTGATCTTTGCAATTGTTTTCTTCGTTTCTATTTTATTTATATCTGCTTTGATTTTTATGATTTCTTTCCTTTGGGCTTTCTTTGTTCTTCTTTTTCTAGTTGCATTAATTGTAATGTTAGGTTGTTTATTTGAGATTTTTCTTATTTCTTGAGGTGAGCTTGAATTGTTATAAACTTCACTCTTAGGACTGCTTTTCCTCTGTCCTACAGGTTTTGTATCGTCGTGTTCTCATTGTCATTTGTTTCTAGGTATTTATTAATTTCTCGTGTGATTTCTTCAGTGATCTCTTTGTTATTTAGCACTGCACTTTTATCCTCCATGTATTTGTGTTTTTTACAGTTTTTTTCCTGTAATTGATTTCTAATCTTATAGCATTGTGGCTGGAAAAGATGCTTGATATGATTTCAAGTTTCTGAAATTTTCCAAGGCTTCATTTGTGACCCAAGATGTGATCTTCTCTGGAGAACGTTCCATGTGCACTTGAGAAGAAGGGGTATTCTTCTGCTTTTGGGTGGAATGTCCTAAAAATATCAATTAAATCTATCTGGTCTCTTGTGTCATGTAGAGCTTGTGTTTGTTTATTTATCTTCTGTCTGGATGATCTGTCTATTGGTGTAAGTGGGGTGTTAAAAGTCCCCACTATTTTTGCGTTACTGTCGATTTCTCCTTTTATGGCTGTTAGCATTTGCCATAGGTGCTCCTATGTTGTGTGCAGAAATATTTATAATTGTTACGTTTTTTTCTTGGATTGATCCCTTGATCATTATGTAGTGTCCTTCCTTATCTCTTGTAACAGTCTTTATAGTCCATTTTATCTGATGTGAGTATTGCTACTCCAGCTTTCTTGTGATTTCCATTTGCATGGAATATCTTTTTCCATCCCCTCCCTTTCAGTCTGTATGTGTCCCTAGGTCTGAAGTGGGTTTCTTGTATACAATGTATATAAGGGTCTTGTTTTAGTATCCATTCAGCCAGTCTGTGTCTTTTGGTTGGAGCATTTAATCCATTTACATTCAAGGTGATTATCAATATGTATGTTCCTATTACCATTTTCTTAATTGATTTGAGTTTGTTTTTGTGGGTCTTTTTCTTCTGTTGTGTTTCCCGCTTAGGGAAGTTCCTTTAGCATTTGTTGTAGAGCTGGTTTGGTGGTGCTGAATTCTGTTAGCTTTTGCTTGTCTGTAAAGCTTTTGATTTCTCCACTGAATCTGAATGAGATCCTTGCAGGGTAGAGTAATCTTGGTTGTAGGTGTTTCCCTTTCATCACTTTAAATATATCCTGTCACTCCCTTCTGGCCTGTAGAGTTTCTGCTGAGAAATCAGTTGATAACCTTATGAGGATTCCCTTGTATGTTATTTTTTGCTTTCCCGTTGCTGCTTTTAATATTTTTTCTTCGAATTTAATGGTCGTTAGTTTGATTAATATGTGTCTTGGTGTGTTTCTCCTAGGGTTTATCTTGTATGGGACTCTGTGTTTCCTGGGCTTGCGTGGCTATTTCCTTTCCCATGTTAGTGAAGTTTTCAAGTATAATCTTTTCAACTATTTTCTCATTTGACTTCTGATTCTTATTTTGTCATTTGACTTTCCATGAATTTATGTTAATTAAATTAGAACCATGTAAATCATCACATGTGATTCTTCTAATGCATGTTAAATATGTTATTCACCTTTGAAGTTTAGCTCCTATAGATCTGTGAGCCACTGTATGAATTGCTACTGGAAAAAATAACTGTGAATTAACTGAGTAAATATGCCTTCACTAATACTATTATATAATTTCAGAGTGCTTTGCAATTTCAAAGCACATCATCTCATTTGATTCTTGACCACAGTCCTGGGAGATAAGCAGGGAAAGTTTTATTGTTTACTGTATTATTTTGTTTTATTGTTCCCCATTTTACAGGTGGGGAAACTGCAGCAAAGTCCCTTGCTTCAGGCTATATGTCTCATAGGCAGCAGAATTAGGATGTCACCTTCTGGCTGATCTCTCAACTTTTTGTTTTTCCTATTTTCTCTTAAGGATCAATTACATGTCCAGCCATTGGGCAGTAGGGGGTGGGGATGGGAGGAAGGAGTTGTTTTTCATTTATTTTATCTTTTTATTCCAAAGCATTTCTACCAAGATAAAAATTTATCCAAAGCAGATAAATGTGTTACATTCTACCTTCCAAGTTGCTGGTTGCTAGGGCACCTATGCCTAATTTAGTAGCTTTTAAAATTTCCAAATATATGCTGGGTAGGAAAGGGAAGAAAGACTGTTACATCCTTTATTTATTCATTTTCTTGGCGGCCTCATGCAGCACGTGAGATCTTAGTTCCCCAACCAGGGATCGAACCTGCGCCCCCTGCATTGGAAGCGCAGTCTTAACCACTGGACCACCAGGGAAGTCCCTAACTGTTACATCTTGTAGAACAAAGGTAAATTCAAGTGGAGCTGTGTCTTTTCAAACAGTGAATTTTCCAGGGTTAGTTATAAACTAAGCATGCTTTAATCGTGTACTACTGCAGCTACAGTATCATAGAATTGAAAAGTGTTATCCATGCAGGTTATGCACATAGAATAAGCTCTTGCTGATCTCTAGCTAGGACTGCAGTGTCCTGCAGAGGTGTTAAAATGCTTACTTAGGTTGTTCCTGGCATTTCTGTGATTAGCTCATTATTCAGTACATCTGGTGGTTTGGACCTAGAAATTTGAGTGAAGCAAAATTTATTATGGAAGGAGGCAGAATATTTTCTGCATTGTAGTACTGAGAAGGTAGATAGTTAGCTGCTTCTTATCCTGAAGAAAATGACAAATGGTCAGCCAGGTGGGTGTCCTTGCTCATCAAAGACTTTTAGTTTATATAGTCCTATAGTGTAGAAGTGATTTGTATATAAAAGAAGGATTTACTGTGACAAAGATTTCTCAGAAATAAGAATTTTAGGAATTTTTAAGAATTTATTTTATGTTACTAATTATACTGTATGAAAAATCTTATTGCCATATAGATTATGAAAAGCTCCTTATGCTTCTGATGTATAAAAGTAACATTGAAGGCTATTTTCTTAGAGCATATTACAAAAAGATTTTATTTTTATGTTTAAGCTTTGACATACTTTAAAAATAAGTTGCTTAAAATGGTTTAGAGACCTGAATATAAGACTTGACACCATAAAACTCCTAGAAGAGAACATAGGCAAAACATTTTTGGATATAAATTGTAGCAATATTTTCTTAGATCAGTCTCCCAAAGCAAAGAAATAAAAGCAAAAATAAACAGGGACTACCCTGGTGGTGCAGTGTTGAAGAATCTGCCTGCCAATGCAGGGGACATGGGTTTGAGCCCTGGTCCGGGAAGATCCCACATGCCACGGAGCACCTAAACCCATGCACCACAACTGCTGAGTCCGCATGCCACAACTACTGAGCCTGCACTCCAGAGCCCGCGAGCCACAGCTACTGAGCCAGCATGCCAAAACTACTGAAGCCCACATGCCTAGAGCCCGTGCTCTGCAACAAGGGAAGCCACCGCAATGAAAAGCCCACTCACTGCAACGAAGAGTAGCCCCTGCTCGCTGCAACTAGAGAAAGCCTGCCTGCAGCAACAAAGACACAATGCAACCAAAAATAAAATAATAAATAAATAAATAAATAATTTATTTTTTAAAAAAGCAAAAATAAACAAACGGGACCTAATCAAACTTAAAAGATTTTGCACAGGAAAGAAAACTGTCAACAAAACGAAAAGACAGCTTATGGAATGGTAGAAAAAATTTGCAAATGGTGCAACCGACAAGGGGTTGATTTCCAAAATATACAAACAGCTTATATAACTCAATATCAGGAAAAAAAAAACACAATCAAAAAATGGGCAGAAGACCTAAATAGACATGTTTCCAAAGAAGACATACAGGTGGCCAATAGGCACATGAAAAGATGCTCAATGTGGCTAATCATTAGAGAAGAGCAAGTCAAAAATACAATGAAGTATCATCTCACACAAGTCAGAATGGCCATCATCAAAAAGTCTACAAATAGGAAATGCTGGAGAGGTGTGGAGAAAAGGGAACACTCCTACACTGTTGGGAATGTAAGTTGCAGCCACTGTGGAAAATAATATGGGGGTTCCTTAAAAAACTAAAAATAGAGCTACCATACGATCCAGCAATCCCACTCCTAGGCATATATCCAGAAAACATGAAAACAGTAATTTGAAAAAGATATATATACCCCAGTGTTCATAGCAGCATTATTTTCATTAGCCAAGATGTGGAAACAACCCAAATGCCCATCAACAGACGATTGGTTTAAGAAGATGTGTGTATACGCACACACACACAGACACACACAACAATATTACTCAGCCATAAAAAAAGAATGAAAATGCCATTTTCAGCAACATGGATGGACCTAGAGAATGTCATACTAAGTGAAGTAAGCCAGACAGGGAAAGGCAGATATTATATGATATCACTTATACATGGAATTAAAAAAAATTACAAATGAATCTATAGACTAAACAGAAACAGAGTCACAGACATAGAAAACCATACTTATGGTTACCAAAGGGGAAAGGGAGGGGGGAAAGGATAAATTAGTAGTATGGGATTAACAGATACAAACTACATAAAATAGATAAGCAACAAGGATTTACTGTATAACACAGGAAACAGTATTCAATATCTTATGATAACCTATAATGGAAAATAATCTGAAAAAAATATATAACTGACTCACTTTAGTGAACACCTGAAATTAACAGAATATTGTAAATCAACTATACTTCAATAAAAAAATAAGTTGCTTAGAAAAAGATAATGAATTTAATGAAGAGTTATCTTCTAATCATGCTTGATTCCACTTGAAATTAATTAGTAAAAGAGTTCCTGTTTATCAGAAAGGGTACGTTTTAAAATGTTTATTTGTAAAATGGATAGAAATATAAAAAGTAGAATGTATTAGAAAACATGTTTAGTCATTAAGTTGTCATAAATCGTTCATGTAAGAAGTATTCAGCTTCACTTTTTTTGTCACTTAGTATATAAAGCTTTCCTTTCTATTTCTTATTTATGACATTATTTAATAAGTATGCCCTGTTGGGATTGTTTTCATTGTGTTCATCTTAAAACTATTTGTTTTGGTGAGTCCTTTATTTTTTTCCTTTTTTTCTTGTCCATTTGTTTCATAGCTAAAGCAAGTCTTAACTATTTTATATTAGAGTAGAAATGGAAAATATGAGCTGATAGAAGGATTCTCAGATCAAAAACTTATTTTACAACCTCTTTAAGATATGACAAATGCAGAAATAGAATTATGTTAAAGTGGAATAAAATTCAGAAACAGCATGTAAGAGGTAGTCATTATGTTTGTTTTGGAAGGAGAGTGAAAGTAGATCTGGGAAAACTTTTGCAAGAACTGATACCTAAGTAGGGTGTAAAGAATGACTAGATATTTGCCAAACTGTTAGGAGGAGAAAGACATTCTAGTAGAAAGAAAAGCATACGTGAAGGCTCAGAAGCCTGACCCAGAAGATTGTGTTTCAGGAATTACAAGTTCTTAGTTATTGTTATAATAGAAAATATTGGGGGTGGGGTAGGGCAGGGAGGAGGGACATTAGGAAATGAGATTGGAGAAATAATCAAGCCAGATTAAGGGTCTTCTGTGTCCTGC
>NW_006799221.1:387271-389488 GCF_000442215.2 Lipotes vexillifer | reverse complement strand
CCTGCTGAAGAGTTGGAATTTTATTATATAGCTGATGGGAAACTAATTAAAGGATGTTAAGCAGAGAAGTGACATGATGAAATACTCCTACAGAAAGATTACTGTTACAATACTGTGTAGATGTCAGGGATCTGGGTGGTGTAGGTAGTGCAGCTGAAGGCAAGGGAGTTGTTTATTGATCATGAATATTTATGGGAAGTTTAACTTCAAACATATTTAGGTAATATCATGAGGTATAAGAAAATGAGGTTGTCTATCTTTTTTTCTACTTTAAAAGTAAATTAAAAAATTTTAAACCTCACTATTTTAGAGTTTTCATAAAAAGCCACAATTTATAAGTTGACTGGTTATTTATAAGTAGTCTAACTTACTGTAAGAGAATTTGTATAAACACATATGACAGGTATTTTTCTTTATATACTTTGGGGCTACTTTTCAGGTGTATGCAAGTTTATTAAATCTTCTTAGAGGATTGCCCCTCTTATTAGTGTGTAGATTCCCTCTCTGTTCCTATTCATAATGGCTTGTTTATTTATTTATTTATTTGGCTGTGCTGGGTCTTACTTGTGGCACATGTGATCTAGTTCCCCGACCAGGGATTGAACCCAGGCCCCCTGTATTAGGAGCACGGAGTCTTAACCGCTGGACCATCAGGGAAGTCTATAAATAATGGGTATGTTTTATTTATTTATTAATTTATTATTTTTAATACACTTATTTGTTTTTGGCTGCGCTGGGTCTTTGTTGGTGTGTGTGGGCTTTCTCTAGTTGCGGCAAGCAGGGGCTACTCTGTTGTGGTGCGCAGGATTCTCATTGAGGTGGCTTCTCTCGTTGTGGAGCATGGGCTCTAGGCATGCGGGCTTAAGTAGTTGTGGCACGTGGGCTTCAGTAGTTGTGGCTTACGGGCTCTAGAGCGCAGGCTCAGTAGTTGTGGCATGAGGACTCAGCAGTTGTGGTGCACGGGCTTAGTTGCTCCGCGGCATGTGGGATCTTCCTGGCCCAGGGCTTGAACCCATGTCCCCTGCATTGGCAGGCAGATTCTTAACCACTGCATCACCAGGGAAGCCCCAATGGGTGTGTTTTAAATTTATAAATAAATTATTAGCAGTGCATTAAACCAGCTTTCTTTCTTGTCAGTAGTTGCACTTTATGTGAGATTTTTAAAAGTTCCTTTATTTTCATGTTTCCTGTGTGATTTTAATTTATATCACTTGTAAATAGAATATTTATTACCTTTTTTGAGGTTTGGAAGAAATTTACACAATTACTTATGTGTAAATTACTATACAATTTATTACTATACATGTAAACCTAACTATTCTTAAGCTTTTACTCTTTACTTACAGATTTTACTTATGAATACAGTAATTTTTATGTAAAATAAGAATCATTTTCTCTTAATGTTCAGTTAACTCAGAAGTTTAATTAAAATTCTAACTACAGATTTAAAACTCTCATTCTTTAAAGCACATCAGACTCCTAGAAAGCTGATTTACACATCTAACAAAATCTGCCTAGAAGTCCAACAAGTGTAAATGGAATAAATCTGACAAAAATTAAGTAAATCAAGTGTTCGTAAGTGGTTTGAACATTTAAAAAAGAAAATTATTATATACAATACAGCTCATTAGTTACAGAACCTATGTATATATCTATATAATCACAGTTTATACAAAAGTTCACTACTGTAGTTTCAGTTTACAGTTGACTCTTGAACAACGCAGGGGTTAGGGGTGCTGACCCTCCAGGAGTTGAAAATCCTTGTGTAACTTTACAGTCAACCCTCTGTATCAAAGTTTTCTAATCTGTGGATTCAAGAAACTGCAGATGGTGTAGTACTGTAACATACACTCATGGAAAAAAAATCCATGTATAAACGGACCTGTGCATTCAAACCCATGTTGTTCAAAGGTCAGGTGTACTTCTTGTAAGGTTAAACTCACTTGCTTTCCAAGGTAAACAGAGTTACAGTCTTAGTCTATCTGGAACTGAGTTAATAGCTTGGGGTTCTTGACTGGATATCTGGGAAGGGGACATGAGACTTGGGAATACTTTTCCTGTTGGATATGTTTGTTAGCTCTTTCAATTCCATTCTTTTCCCTTCTCTACTCTGCTCTATACCCTGGGAAACTGACTTGTATGGACTATATCAATGGCTCCTGCACCTTTTGGTTTCTGGGTTGCAGTGGGAGTGGGCAGTGGCCAGCCTCAGCAGGA
>NW_006799221.1:377857-387173 GCF_000442215.2 Lipotes vexillifer | reverse complement strand
CTTCAACAAAAAGTCCCCGCTCTTCAAGACAGTCCCTTCTTAAACCATTCTCTCTTTTTTGGGTTCTTAGAGCCACACTCGTTTCTTGCCTAGAGTGGCAATGCCTCTGCTGGTACTCTGGGTTATTGAGCTATATCCCCTGTATTTCTCTACTTCTTCACTTCTGGATATAGTCCTTTTGTAAATAAACCTTCCTCAGGTTATCCTAAGAAGAGTATGCCATCTGTTTTTAGTTGGAATCCTGTTATATGATCTAAAACCTAAGCCAGTGTAGTCATATCTTTCTTGCTACATTAGTAGGGCTTTCTGAACTCATGCTTTTCACATGGGACTTAACTAATTGTAACATCCCCCTTTTCTTGGTCCTGCCATTCATTGTCTTTCTCTGAGATGATGAATCTCTCAAGCTTTACCTAAAGGTTTTATTTCATGTCAGTGGAAGTGATACTTTTTAAAAAATGTGTAATTTCCAGTCTATTTCATATAAATAAAATCAAACAATATGTGGCATATGGCCTTTTGTGTTTGGTTTCTTTCACTTAGCATAATATTTTCAAGGTTCATCACATTGTAGTATATATAGTTTCTTTTTATGGCCAGTAATATTCCATTGTATGGATATTCCACAATTTGTATATATATTCATTTACTGATGGACATTGGGTTGTTCCTGCCTTTTGGATATTGTGAATTGTGTTAAGCATGCCTGTACATGTACTTATTTTGGTACTTTTCAGTTCTTTTGGGTACCTACTGAGAATTGGAATTGTCGGGTCTTATAATTCTATATTTAACTTTTTGAGGAAATACCAAACTGTTTTCCACAGCAGCTGAACCATTTTTCATTCTCATCAGTGGTGTACAAGGGTTCTAATCACTAATTATCTGAACATCTTTTGTGTTGGCAGCCATTTGTATATTTGTTTTGGAGAAATGTCTATTCAAATCCTTGGCCCATTTTTTAGTTGGGTTTTTTGCCTTTTCGTTATTGAGTTCTAAGAGTTCTTTATATTCTGGATACTAGGCTTTTATCAGATAGATGATTTGCAGATATTTCTCCCATTCTCTATGTTATCTTTCCACTTTTTTGATAATGTCCTTTGATGCACAAAGTTTTAAAATTTTGATGAAGTCCAATTTATCTACTTTTTTTTCTTTTGTTGCTCATGCTTTTGGTGTCATGTATTGATATAAGAATCCATTGCCAAGTCCAAGATTGTGAAGATTTACCCTTATCTTTTCTTCTAAAAGTTTTATGGTTTTAGTGCATATATTTAGTGCATATTTTTTAGTTTATTGATCCATTTTGAGTTAATTTTTATATATGGTGTGAGTCAAACTTCATTCTTTTCCATGTGGATATCCAGTTGTCTCAGCACCATTTGTTGAAGAGACTATTCCTTCCCTATTGAATGGTGGTGTCACTGTTGTTGTGAATTAGTCAGTCATAGATGTATGGCTTTATTTCTGAACTCTTAATTCTGTTGCATTGAGTTATATCTCCATCCTTATGCTAGTACCACACTATTTTGATTACTGTGGCTTTTATAGTAAGTTTTCAAATTGGGAACTGTCAGTCTTCCAACTTTGTTCTTCTTTTTCAAGGTTGTCTTGGCTGATTGAGGCCTCTTTGCAATTCCATATGAATTTGAGGATCACTTTTTCCATTTCTACAAAAAATGCTGTTGTAATTTTAAAAATGAGTTGAATCTGTAGATTGCTTTGGGTAGTATTTTTGTCTTAACAATATTAAATCTTTTAATCCATTAACATGGAATATTTTTCTATTTACAGTATTTAGGCCTTTAATTTATCTCAGCAATGTTTGTAGTTTTCAAAGTACAAGTCTTTCACCTCCTTGGTCAAATTTATTTTCAGGTATTTTATGCTTTTTGATGCTATTGTAAATGGAATTATTTTCTTAATTTCTTTCTTGGAACATTTTTTGCTACTGTATAGAAATACAGTTGATTTTTGTGTGTTGATCTTGTATCCTGCAGCTTTGCTGAATTTATTTGTTACCTCCAGTGACCTTTTTGTGACTTCTTTGAAATTTTCTAAATATAAGATCATGTATTCTGTGAATAGAGTTAGTTTTACCTCTTTTCCAATTTTGATGCCTTTTAATTCGTTTCCTTGCCCAATTGCTTTTGTTAGAACTTCCAGTACAGTGTTCAACAGCAATGGTGAAGGCAGGCATCCTTGTCTTTGTTCTTGATATTAGCAGAAAAGCTTTCAGTCTTTCACCATTGAGTATGATGTCAGCTGTTGTTTTTTCATAAATGCCCTTAATCATGTTAAGGAAGATTCCCTTCTATTTCTAGTTCTCTGAGTGTTTTTTTTTTTTAACAGTTTTAATATTTATTTATTTATTTAGGCTGCACTGGGTCTTATTTGCAGCACGCAGTATCTTTTTTTTTTTAGTTGTGGCATGCAGGTTTCTTAGTTGCGGCATGTGAACTCTTAGTTGTGGCATGCATGTGGGATCTAGTTACCCGACAAGGTATCGAACCTGGGTCCCCTGCATTGGGAGTGCAGAGTCTTACCCACTGGACCACCAGGAAGTCCCATCTGTGAGTGTTTTTATTATGAAAAGGTGTTGGAGTTTCTCAAATGCTTTTTCTGTGTCAATTGAGACAGTCACTTTTTTTTTTTTCCTTTGTATTACATCATATTGATTTTCCTATGATGAACCACCCTTGTATTCATGGGATAATTCCCACTTGGTCATGGTATGTAATTCTTTTAATATGCTGTTGAACTTGTTTTGCTAATATTTTGTTGGAGGTTTTTACATCTATATTGATAAGAGATATTGCTCAGTAATTTCCTTGTGATATCATCGTTTGGCTTTGATATTGGTAATATTGGCCTTATAGAATGAGTTAGAAAGTGTTTCTCCCTCTTCTATTTTTGGAAGATGTTGGAAAGGATTGGTTTTAATTCTTCTTTAAATATTTGGTGGAATTCACCAATGATGCTATCTGGTTCTGGACTTTTACTTGTTGGGAGTTTTTGACTACTGGTATAATTCTTACTTGTTATAGGTCTGTTGAGATTTTCTATTTTTTATTGAATCAGTTTAGATAATTTGTGTTTCCAGGAATTGTCCGTATATCTAGGTTATCTAATTTGTTGGCATACAGTTGTTCATAGTTATTTTTTAGTTATTTGCATCTTTTGTCTTTTTTCTTGGTCAGTCTAGCTAAAGGTTTGTCACTTTTGCTAATCTTTTCAAAGTACTAACTTTGGCTTTCACTGACTGTTGTTTTTTTGTTCTTTGGTTCATTTATGTTCATGCTAATCATTATTATTTCCTTCCTTTTACTAGCTTTGGATTTAGTTTATTCTTCTTTTTCTAATTTCTTAAGGTGTAACATTAGGTTATTGATTTGAGTTTTTTTTTAATATAAGCATTAACTGCTATAAATCTCCCTCTAAGCACTGCCTTCTTTGTATCTCATGAATTTTGTGTGTTCTATTTCACTCATCACTAAGTATTTCCTAATTTCCCTTTTCATATCTTCTTTGACCCATTGCTTCTTAGTGTATGTTGTTTAATTTCCACATATTCATGAATTTTCCAGTTTCCTTCTTCAGTTGATTTCTAGCTTCATTCCATTGTGGTTAGAGAGGTTTCTTTGCATGATTTCAGTCTTTTCAGATTTATGGAGACCTG
This sequence comes from Lipotes vexillifer, assembly GCF_000442215.2. Lineage (NCBI taxonomy): Eukaryota > Metazoa > Chordata > Mammalia > Artiodactyla > Lipotidae > Lipotes > Lipotes vexillifer. The sequence goes on along the minus strand of NW_006799221.1, from coordinate 383,494 downwards.
TTTTGTGACCTAACATATGCTCTATCTTATCATTTTAAAAAATGTATTTTCTTTCCCTAGCTTTTCCTTCCAGGTTTTAGTTGGTCTATTGTATTTCTCAACTGTAATCTTTTCCCCCAGATAAAGATGAGTGCCCCATGTCAGTCCTTCAGTCAGTCCAGTCAGGCCCCTAGACAGAATAGAACAGACAAACACAATAATTCGTTTATAATATCTACCCTTCGTCCTCTGAAAACTGGGACCACGGCCCCACACAGGGAAGGTAGTCTGCTGAGCTGGGGAAGGTGTGGGGCAAGGGCAAGTAAAAAGTCCACAAAGCTTTCCTACCATTTTAAAGTTGCTGTTTTCCTGATTCAGCCGTCTCTTGGTTGCTGTAAACCTTTAGCTATTTTCCAGAGTTCTGACAAAGTTGGTTCTGACAGTTTTACTTGTTTTCAGTGTTTCTGTGGAGGGATGGGAGCTTGGAGCTGTCTCCATCATTTTCTAATATCCTGGCCCCTCATTTACTTTTATAATTTGTTTATGTCTCCTTGACCACCATTATGTAATAATAGTTTTGTTCATGTTTCTTTTATCCTCACCTGGTAGGCAGAGGTGACAGTGTCTGTTACCTGAGGCAAATTTGACTTGCCTGATTCTTGAGTTGCTCTTTATGAACTGAAGATACTCTGCTTTCCTCCCCTCTTTTCTCCCCCCTTGGTTATTATGAAGAGCAAAGAAGAAAATGAACATGAGAGTATTTTTGTAAAATTAATCTAATTATATAATCTGTTGATGTGGAACCTTATCAATGCTTATTTTCTTTTTGTAATTGAAATATGAGTCATCAAGAACCATTAAGTAGAAGTAAGTTAAACTGGGAGCTCTGTGAATCTGTTCTCTGTTCCACATACTTTGTCAGCAGATTATAGTTACAGCAGAACATGCATATTTTTTGGATCACTGCAGACTAAAATGCCCTTGAGCAAAGAAAGAAAAGGAAGCAAACTAGGGAAAAACTTACATTATTAAACTTTTTTCAATCTTTTGTAATCAAATTTGAGTTTAATGAACATTTCCAGTTACCTAGAATATTAAAGCATAAACTGATTAAAAATCTGTGCTCTGTGTCTTAGAGATCATTCTTAATCTTCTGTTTTCTTTATATTTATATAAATTTCCATTTTTCTGACACAAGACTCAAAGACACTCTGTCAACCATTTGAAAGTATTATCTTCTTAAAGGAAAACACAGTAGGAATGAGGAGATGGGCTATAGACATATTTGTATAAAATCAACTTTGCTCTCTGATTATAGTATATTACTTCTTTTTGTTATTTAAAAGATTCCTTGTATACAGGTGAAAGGTATGATGTACTTTATGGAAAACATATATCCTTACATTTCTTTTAAGTTCTACTTAATGTACTGTCTGTTATTGTTACGCAATGTTAAAACATCCTTATATAATTACTGCAGTACTTTAATGTTTGATACTTTATGGTCTTGATTGTTTTATAAAATGTTATTTTATGTAGAAATACAGAATTATTTCATAGATATTCTTTACCATAGTCAGCCTCTGAATATTTATAATGTATGTTAGGTGATTTGTCATCCTTTTGTAGGACTTCCCTCAGCTATGCTATATAGTTAATTAAATATTTGAGTTTCATATATATTCACTTGTAACACATTGACAGACATTTCACTGTACTCCATTACATGGGAAACATTGATTTGAGCATGCTATGCTATTTTAAAAATATTAAATGTGAGAGCTTTAGTTTCCTGTTTAGGTAATATCTAAAATGTTTGCCCAAATTAGCCACAATGTGACCATTTTTTAAGTTTGCAGGATATATTAATCTATACCAGCATAAAAGCTGATTTCCTCCTGATTCCTTAAGAATTGCAAAATCCCCTAAGAATTACAAAACTACAAATTGTCTAAATTCTGGTAAGCCAGGAACTTCAGTATTGGTTTCTAGAACTAATAATTTTCTATGAGAAATTACCTCTGGTTTTCTGGCTTGTACTGAGAACCATTTTATTGTCCTAACTATTCATAGAAAAATAAGTAATGAGAACTCAAGGAGTTTTCATGCAAACATAGCTATTAAGGAGTGTTAAGTCTTTGTTCACTGTGAGGAAATAAATGTTTAGAAAATTCTTACTGTAAATATGATTATAACAGTTTCCCAAAGCCAATAAAATAAATATTTGGTCACCTAATGGAAAATTCAGTCATTGCAATTAAGCAGCTAATGTGAAGATAAGAATCAGAGTTTCAAAGCTACTAAGTACCACTTAATAGCATCCTGTAGGCTCAAGTGCTTTTCACTCATCAAGTCTCAGCAGTGTACTTTCTTTTTCAAGGTAACCTTCTTTAGGAGTAAGGATATTTCCTAAACTATGGCCTCCTACTATGTTTAGAAATGTTTTCTGAGATATAGGCAGCATTTCCATTTTTTAAAAAAAATCCGTTTTCTGAGTCTATAATGTATCCTGAAAAACTTATGTAAGAGAAGAGTCAGATACTTTGACTTAATGTTTAGAGATGTTTCTCAGGAAAAAGATAGAGGATCTTTTTTTTTTTTTAACTTGACATATAATTGACTTGTAATATTATATTTGTTTCAACTGTACAATATAGCGATTTGATATATTTATAGATTATACTGCATATAAAGTTATTATAAAATATTGACTATATTCCCTGTGCTGTACATTACATCCTTGTAACTTATTTATTTTATACCTAGTACTTTGTACCTCTTAATTTCCTTCACCTATCTTGCCCCCCGCTCCCCATCTCCCCTTTGGTAACCACTGACTTCTTCTCTGTATCTGTGAGTCTGCTTCTGTTTTGTTATATTCATTCATTTTTTTATTTTTTAGATTCCACATATGGGTGAAAACATAGTATTTGTGTTTCTCTTTCTGACTTATCTCACTAAGCATAATACCTTCCAGGTCCATCCATGTTGTAAATGTCAAAATTTCATTCTTTTTTATGGCTAATATTCCATTGTGTGTGTGTATATACACACACCACATTTTCTTTATCCATTCATCTGTTGATGGACATTAGGTTGCCTCTGTATCTTAGTTACTGTAAATAATGTTGCTATGAATATTGGGCTGCGTATATCTTTTCAAATTAGTGTTTTCATTTCTTCAGATATATACCCAGGATCAAAATTGCTGAATCATATGGTGGTTCTATTTTTAATTTTTTGAGGAAACTCCATACTGTTTTGCACAGTGGCTGTACCAATTAGAGGATCTTCATTCAGAATTCTAACAATATGTATATTTCTCATTTTTGTTTAGAATAAATTTGGACACAAAATGGATTTTTTATAAGAAACACTTTACAACATGGGCCTGAATAAATCTTTGGTCATAACCACAGGACAAGAAGGGGAGAGGTCATTGGGGCGCTTTCTAAAATTTCTTTATAAGCACATACTTTATTCTTTATGAATCAAGATCACATAAGTACTTTTAGTGTTTTAATTATATTGTTTCAGTATATGACATTTACATACAAAGAGAATCTGATTTTGGTAATTCATCATGACTTCCCAGTTATAAAATTTGGTGGGTTATCTTGTAGTCCTTATCTTGTTTTACCTCTCTGCTAAACTACTCTCATATTCCTCAAACTGTCCTTTGCTTTATCACACTACTTCCTTTTAAAGGTTTTCTTTCTCTCTGACTTCTTCTAAATCCTTTTTGTCCATCTCTTCTTCCTCTGCTAAAGTTGTTGCTCTATAAGGTCTTTCCTTGACCTTTAGTCTCATTCACTGTTAAGTACCTACTATGTACTAGACTCTATCCTAGGCACTTTTTTGTGTATTGTTCCTGATAATTTATAACAACTCTGAACAGCCACATTAACTTTCCTGAGTCCACTACTAAGCGGGTAGAGAAGATACAACACCAAATGTTTGACTCTAAAGCTATATATGATAATAGTTTTCAAACCTTTAAAGAAACTGAATAGATAAAAAAATTCTTACTAGGACCCCAAAATATAAAACAGATGAGAACAGAACTGCTCTGTTAGATTGGGGGGGACAGGTCCAGTGTGGGCATCCTCCCCATTCTGCCCTCACTGTGCCCTTAAATGCACTTACTCAGAATCCAAGGTCTCTGGGAAAACCAGTTAAAAAGGTACAGTGACTGGCACTAATTCTTAAGCCCTTATTTATTTTGTTTTAAACTTAGATTTCCAACTGGATCCTGAACATTCTATCTTTCTACCTGCATGTTTGACATGTACTTCAGTTCCTTATGTCCCCAAATGGAGCTTATCTTCGTGAAACCTGTTCCAACTATTGTGCCTTCTGTTGTGGTGAAACTTAGCCCAGCCAATCTTCTGTGCCAGAGACTTGGGTAAAGAGTTCTTCTTGCTTCTGTCTCACATATAATTAAGCCAGTTAAGGTCCTGGGGGTCATAGCCCGTAGAGGCGCTCATAATCATTTACTTTGCTTCCTTTTTCACTCTTTCTTTCTTCCATCTTTTTCATATAAAGATTTCTAAAATTCAGGTCAGAATGCAATACTCACCTACTAACATTTTTTATGTGTCCTGATTATCTAATTAAAAAAAAGTTCAAAGCATACAAGGCCCTTCAAATTTGACACTTAGAATACACTGTGTTCTCTCAGGCATCTAGCCATTGTATATTCTTTTCTTTTATATGCCCCCTGCCTCTCTATCTACCTGGCAAGTGATTGTTGTCCCTTATGTATCAAGTTACGCATTATGTTTTCTGCAAACACTCTCCTAACTTCTCCAGGCTTCCAGTTCTCTTATATTTAAAAAATCATCTTTCTTTACACTAGACTTTGATCTCCTTGGGAACAGAGACTGTCTTCTATCAACTAGCACAATACTGGTACATAGTTAAGTGTTCAAGATATGTTCATTGAATAAATAGATTCTTTCCAAGAAGATAAAAGTTCTTAAGCTATCTGGGTGTCCCCTGCTGTATCTGTCCCTGTCCCCCTCCTCCCCGCCAATTCATCTGTTCACAAAGTATTTATTGAATTGATATTATGTACCCAACCTTTAGGCACTAGGATACAGAGATAAGCAAGAATGTCAGTAGTGTTAAGTCCACCTAGGTTTCTAACCAGAAACCTGGGCATCACCCTAGTTCAGTTGTTCCTAAGTGTGTTCCCCAGATTAGCATCATCTGGGACTTTGGAGGTGGGGTGGGACCCAGCAATCTTTTTTTTTTTTTTTATAAGGAGTCCATTTTCTTAATTCAGTTAGCAAATATAGGATATCCCAAAATTTTAAGCTTTAATAACTTTAGCAGAATGAATGCTACAAGCATATAAAAAGCATCATTGTCATTTTAATTTATTTTTAAAAAAATTTTTTTAATTAAAAAAATTTTTTTTGCAGTACGCGGGCCTTTTACTGTTGTGGCCTCTCCCGTTGCGGAGCATAGGCTCTGGACGCGCAGGCTCAGCGGCCATGGCTCACGAGCCTAGCCACTCCACGGCATGTGGGATCTTCCCGGACCGGGGCACGAACCCGTGTCCCCTGCATCGGCAGGGGGGGGGCCCCCCCCCCCGCCGCCCCCGGAGCCCCCCGCGTTTTTTTTTTTTTTTTTTTTTTTTTTTTTTTTTTTTTT
>NW_006799221.1:374646-377716 GCF_000442215.2 Lipotes vexillifer | reverse complement strand
GTCCCCTGCATTGGCAGGCGGATTCTTAACCATTACGCCACCAGGGAAGCCCTGTGATTCTTTTTTTTTAATTGAAGTGTAATTGACCTACAACATTATGTTAGTTCCTGGTGTACAACATAGTGATTTGATATTTCTATACATTACAAAATGATCACCACGATAAGTCTTGTTATCATCTATGACCATGCAAAGATATTACATTATTATTGACTATATTCTCTATGTTGAACATTTCTTACCTGTGACTTGTTTATTTTTTAACTGGAAATGTGTACTTCTTAATCTCCCTTACCTATTTCCTCATCCCCTCACCCCTCTCCCCTCTGGCAACCACCTGTTTGTTCTCTCTCTTAGGACTCTGTTGTCTGTTTCTGTTCTGTTTTGTTAGTTCATTTGTTTTGTTTTTTTAGATTCTACGTATAAGTGAAATCATATGGTACTTGTCTTTCTCTGCCTGACTTATTTCACTTAGCATATTACCATCTAGGCCCATTCATGTTGTCGCAAATGGCAAGATTTCTTCCTTTTTTTATGATTACACACACACACACACACACACACACACACACACACACACACACCCCACATCTTTTTAATCCATTAATCTATTGATAGGCAGTTAGGTTGCTTCCATTATCTTGGCTCCTGTAAATATGCAATTGCATATTGTTCCTAAGCAGTGAACATAGGGGTGCAGATATCTTTTCAAATTGGTATTTTTATTTTCCTTGGATAAATACCCAGGAGTGGAATTGCTGGATTATATGATAGTTCTAGTTTTAATTTTTTGAGGAACATCCATACAGTTTTCCATAGTGGCTGCACCAATTTACATTCCCACCAACAGTGCAAGAGGGTTCCCTTTTCTCCACGTTCTCGCCAACACTTGATATTTGTTATCTTTTTGATAATAACCTTTCTGAGTGGTGTGAGGTGATATCTCATTGTGGTTTTGATTTGCATTTCCTTGATAATTAGTGATGCTGAAGTACTTTTTGTGTGGCTGTTAGCCATCTGTATGTCTTCCTTGGAAAAATGTCTATTCAAGTCCTCTGCCCATTTTTTATGGGGTGTTTGTTTTTTTGATGTTGAGTTATATGACTTATTTGTATATTTTAGATATTAACCCCTTATTGGATTTATTGTTTACAAATATCTTCTCCCATTCAGTAGACAGCCTTTTCGTTTTGTTGGTAGTTTCCTTCTCTGTGCAAAAACTTTTTAGTTTGTTGTAGTCCCATTTGTTTATTTTTGCTTTTATTTCCCTTTCCTGAGGAGACATACGCCCCCAAAAATGTTTTCTTCTAGGAGTTGTATGGTTTCAGGTCTTACATTTGAGACTTTAATCTATTTTGAGTTTATTTTTGAATATGGTGTGAGAACGTAGTCCAGTTTGATTCTTTTGCATGTAGCTGTCTAGTTTCCCCGATACTATTTATTGAAGAGGCTGTCTTTTCCCCATTGTATATTCTTGCCTCCTTTGTTATAGATTAGTTGCCCATATAAGTGTGGGTTCATTTGTGGACATTCTGTTCTGTTCCATTTACTTATGTGTCTGTTTTTGTACCAGTACCATACTTTTTTTTTTTTTTTATGACAGTAGCTTTGTAGTATAGTTCGAAATCAGGGAATGTGATATGTCCAGCTTTGTTCTTCTTTCTCAAGATTGTTTTGGCTATTTGGGGTGTTTTGTGTTTTCAGTTTTGTTTATCTTTTCAGAGAACCAGCTCGTAGTTTCATTGATCTTTTCTATTGCTTTCTTAGTCTCTATTTTATTTATCTCCACTCTGATCTTCATTATTTCTTTCCTTCTACTATCTTTGGATTTTGTTTGTTCTTTTTCTAGTTTCTTTAGTTGTAAGGTTAGATTGTTTGAGATTTTTCTTGTTTCCTGAGGTAGGCTTATATTGCTATAAATTTCCTTCTTAGAACTGCTTTTGCTGCATCCCATAGATTTTGGATTGTTGTGTTTCCATTTTCTTTTGTCTTCTGGTATTTTAAAATTTTCTCTTTGATTTCTTCAGTGACACACTGGTTGTTTAGCATATTGTTTAGCCTCTGCATCTCTCTTTTTGCAGTCTTTTTCTTGTAGTTGATTTCTAGTATCATACTGTTGTGGTTGGGAAAGATGTATTATATAATTTAAGTCTTCTTAAATGTAGTGAGTCTTGTTTTATGGCCATCATGTGATCTATCCTGGAGAATATTTCATGTGCACTTGAAAAGAATGTGTATTCTGCTTTTGAATGGAATGTTACATAAATATAAAGTCCTTCTTGTATAATGTGTCATTTAAGGCCAGTGTTTCCTTATCAATTTTCTGTCTGGATGATCTGTCCATTGATGTTAGTGGGGTGTTGAAGTCCTCTACTATTATTTTGTTACCATCAATTTCTCCCTTTATGTTTGTTAATATTTGCTTTATGTATTTAGGTGTTCCTATTTTGGGTGTATATATATTTACAACTGTTATATATTCTGGTTGGATCTATCCCTTTATCACTATGTAATGTCATTCTTTGTCTCTTGTTATAGTCTTTGTACTAAAGTCTATTTTGTCTCATATTGTTACACACACACACACACACTCACACACACACACACACATATATGAATGATTATTTTAAGTTGATGATCTTTTAAGTTCCAACACATCCTAACAACCCTGTATTTTTACTCCCCCGCCTTTAATATTTTTGACATCATATTTTACATCTGTTTGTTTTGTATATCCCTTAGCTACTTATTGTGGATATAGGTGATTTTACTACCTTATCATTTAACCTTCATGCTAGCTTTATACATGGTTGATCTACTACCTTTACTGTTTATTTGGTTTTACTGATGAGATTTTTTTTAGTAATTTTCAGAGGTTTTCTCTTATTCTTTCAATTGAAAAAAATTCCTCTGCTTTCTCATTTTGCTTAACTTTCTCTGTCTCTGAAATTAGGTGAAACAGTTACCTGTTGTATTGTTGAAGGGGTGTCCTTGTATGGAAGTATCCCTATATAGTCTGTATGTACCCAGTGACTTTGGTAGGAGAGCTGGATCTGACGTGAGCACAAGT
>NW_006799221.1:371458-374636 GCF_000442215.2 Lipotes vexillifer | reverse complement strand
TTTCCCTAGGGTAGGAGGTGGGGCTGGAAATGGAGGGTCTAGAGTAGAGCCAAGTGTGAGTTTGGGCTTCCCCTCTGCTTAGTAGCCAACACCACCCTTTTGGGGGGCAGGGTCAGTTCCCAAATTGCTGGAGCAGAAGCTCTAAGGATTGGGTCTGAGCTGGCTCCATTTCCTCTAAGTGTGTGCTCTCCCCATCCAAGCACTGGCACCGTTGCCCCACAGGGTGAGCGGTACTGGAACAAGAGGGGCCAGTACAGGAGCTCAGTGTGGGTCTGGATGCGGGCTGTGGTGGTCCTGGCCGTAGTCAGAGCCTGTGACCATTTGTGATGTGCTGCCTCAATAAGCATCAGTTATGACTGCCCTTGCCCCATTCAGTTGCTGTCCTGGGTCCAAGCTGCCTTTGTGTCCCGCACAACTGAGCACTCCCCTTGGTTGCTACAGCCCTTGCCCTAGTGTGGAGGTACATTGCAGAGTAGGTAGGGCGGTGTGGACGCTCAGTATGGGTATCAGCACTTAGCATGCGTCTGGGTGCAGCTGTGGCAGTCCCTGCTGGAGGCAGAGCCCAAAACCACTTTTGATTCACTTCCTTTTTATAAGCCCAGTAATGGCCTAACCCCCACCCTGTTCAGATGCCTCCCTGGCCCCAGGCTGGCACAGCCCTTCATAACTGAGCACTACCCTTGGCTGAGGCAGCCCTCGCCCTGATGTGGAGTTGTGTTGTGAAGCAAGCAGCGCCTGAGCGGGCACTTGGCTCAGGTTGGGACTCATGCCAGGCTGGTTGTGGGAAATGGACCAGAGTCCAGTGCAGTTTCAATTTGCTTTCTCTGCCTTGTTTCAAGAGTGAGCACATATTCACGCTTTTCCTGCATAGAGTCTATGTTTCTTACAGCCCTCCTGTTAGTCCTACTATATTTCTACCCAGCTAAGTGGACTCGTCTTTCCAGTGTTGGACCCTAGGGCTGAAGCACTCAATATATGGCTCAACCCTCTGTGTCTCCCTGTAGGGGCACAGGTCCCAACCTGATTGCTTCGCTTCCCTTCCTTCCTGATTCTGTGTACATCTTTCTTACAGCTTTGGTTGTACAAGGGTCTTTCTGCCAGTCTTCAGTTAGTTTTCAGTGTGAATTGCTTCACATGGAGATCTCTTCATGAGGGGTGGTGAGTTCCATGTCCTCCTACTCCAACATCTTGATCTCAGTGTGCTCCTTTTGTAATTTTTATATTTCTAATTGTGTTTTCTTCTTCTTAGAAGAATCCCCTTAACATTTCTTATAAAACTAGTTTACATGCTGAGCTCTTTTGCTTTTTTGGTGTCTGTAAAACTCTATTTTTCCTTAAAATCTGAATATAGCCTTGCCAATTAGAGTATTGCTGATTGTAGACTTTTTCCCTTTTATCACTTAGAATATATTTTGCCACTCCCTCTGAGTGGGAGTGGCAAAATATATTTTATATATATATATAAGTTTTTGCTGAAACGTCAGCTGGTAGTCTTATGGTAGGTCCCTTGTATGTAAATAGTTCCTTTTCTGCTGCTGCTTTAATATTCTCTCTTGATCTTTATCTTTTGCCATTTTAATTACAGTGTGTCTTGGACCTCTTTGGTTTAAACTTGTTTGGGACTCTCTGTGATTCCTGGACTTGGATGTCTGTTTCCTTTCCCAGGGTTGGAAAGTTTCAGCTATTATTTCTGCAATAAATTCTCTGCTCCTTTCTCTTTTCCTTCTTGGACTCCTATATATAGTGCCAGTATTAGTATGCTTGATGTAGTCCTAGTTTTCTCTTAAAGTGTCCACGTTATTTATTCTTTTTTCTGTTCTGCATGTGTGATTTCTACTACTCATTCTTCCAGTTCACTGATCCATTCCTTTTTATTATATAATCTGCTGTTGATTCCTTCTAGTGTGTTTTTTTATTTTAGTTACTATATTCTTCAGCTCTGTTTGATCCTTCTTTATGTTTTCTAATTCTTTGTTAGACTTCTCACTGTTTTCATCCATTTTTCTCCTCAGTTTGTTGAGCATCTTTATGATCGTTACCCGGAACTCTTTATTGGGTAGATCACTTTCCTCCACTCTGCATACATAGTTCTTCTGAGGTTTTTTGTTTTTTGTTTTCTTCTTGTGGTACGTGGGCTTCTCACTGTTGTGGCCTCTCCCGTTGCAGAGCACAGGCTCCGGACGCGCAGGCTCAGCGGCCATGGCTCACGGGCCCAGCCACTCCGCGGCATGTGGGATCTTCCCGGACCAGGGCACAAACCAGTGTCCCCTGCATCAGCAGGCGGACTCTCAACCACTGCGCCACCAGGGAAGCCCTTCTGAGGTTTTATCTTGTTCCTTCTTTTGGAACATATTCTTCTGTTGTCTCATTTTGTCTAATTCTCTGTTTTTATTTCTATGTATTAGGTAGGTTGGTTATGTTTCCTGATCTTAGAGAAGTGGTCTTCTGTAGGTGATGTCCTGTGAGGCTCAGCAGCACACTACTCTCTGGTTACCAGAGCTATATGCTTTAGGGCTTCCCCCATATGCAGGGTGTGCAGGTTCTCCTGTTAAGGAGGGGTTGACTACTGTGGGTGCACTGGTAGACACTGTGGGTGCACTTCTACCCCCTGCCTGGTTGGCTGCCAGGCCCTTCCTTGTGTGGAGGCTGCCTGTTGCTGGTAGGTGTGGCCATGTCCTCGCACAGCTGGCTGTGGTGCCTTGGGGGTACTAGGGCTTTGCTAGCCAGGTCCTCAGGTGCATGTCTGCAGGGCCCTGGGAGGTCCTGCAGCTAGTGCCCACCTGCTGGTGGGCAGGGCTGTGTCTTGACATGGTTGGTGAGCTTTATTTGTTAATGAGCAGTGAGATAAGATGATTTCTAATGTTCCCTTCCAGTTTTAGGATTCTGTGTTGCTTCCCTTACTGTACTGTCTATGCTTTCTTTACCCAGTATTCCTCTCATGTATTTTGTAAAACATTTAGAATTTATTTTCACTAACCACATGCAGGATTTATTTTAAGTGTATCTTTAAAGGATGGGGTTGGATCCCCTTGGTATTTATTTTATATCATTTCAAATAAAATTATCCTATCTTTAGTTCCATAAAACATTAGTTTTACAAATGGAGGCCCAATTAGGAACAAAAAATCATGAATAATGTTAGTTTGTATTTTCCTTTTTTTTTTTTTTTTTTTTTTTT
>NW_006799221.1:361528-367881 GCF_000442215.2 Lipotes vexillifer | reverse complement strand
ATTTTTTTTTTTTTTTTTTTTTTTTTTTTTTTTTTTTTTTTTTTTGTGGCAGTGCTGCATGACATGTGGGATCTTAGTTCCCTGACCAGGGATACAACCCATGCTCCCTGCAGTGGAAGCGTGGAGTCCTAACTACTGGACCTTCAGGGAAATCCCTGTATTTTGCTTCTTTTTTACTTTTGCTGACTCACCGAGGCAGGTCCACCTCAAAGCATGATCCTAGAGATAAGCATATTATCTGGCTTGTTTTATGAACTTTGGAATGACAGATAAAAATAATTTTTCTCCCAAAAGGTAGAATTCAAGAAAACAATCGGGCTTTTTTCTTTCTTTAATCTTTTAAAGTAATGAAATAAGAAATCTAGGTGTTTAACTATGAAGAAGTTTTACAGTGTATTAAAGCAGGTTCTGTAAAATTAAACTTTAAAAACTTATTTTCAAAATGTCATATGTAACTGATTAAAATGTGTTTTTATTTAAAATATAGCAGCATGTGCAAAGGCATAACACATTGCTAAAAAATGTAGTCTGGAAACAAATCAGAATACTGAAAATAAGGCTATAATTTTTTAAATAAGAGGAAAATATTTTCTTTACACATGAAGTTTTTGGTCCAAATGGTATTTAATCCACTGACTGATTAGTCTATTAAGGCATTCTATTCCAGAAAAACTTCATTTTTGGTAAAAATTGATTGCATTAGCACATTACTTATGATAATGGGCATAGATTTTTTTTTTCCCAAAGTGATGCTGTGGTTTTGCTTTTGGAAGAGAGTACAAGTTTTCTGTGGGCTTAAGTATTAAAAATGCTTCTTAAAAACTTGAAATTGTTATGCATTAAACCAGAACTCTTGGAGCTTTTTCAGATTTTACTGCTTATAGTCACTGGTCCCTTGAGTAGATATTTTATGAACCTGTTTTTACTTGCTGGAAAATAGAATTTTCCATAATTAAGGAAAAACATCAGTTATTTTATCCACTTGACTTTGTCTCTGCTTGTTATTGTTTGCTTTAGAGATTTATCTAAGTTATCGACATGATTCAGATTCCAGTGTATGAAATAGAGCTTTTGAGAAGGTTCTTTGAATGGAAAAATAAATATCTTACAAAATTCTAGCTTTGGGTGTGTCTACTTCTGTTTGAATTTCTGGTTTTTCTTTGCATTTGTAGCTATACTCCATTATAGTATATATCTTTGAGTATAAAATTGGTTAACACATTCAGAGTTCAGCTTATGAGACAGAGCATGATAAAATCTCAAAACAATTTTCAAATATACCTATTTACGAAAATACAAATATTTTTATTTTAAATAATGTCATTTTACACTCTACATATTTATACATTTTGCCCATCTCTTTCATTATTGTAGACATCTTCTAATTTCCAGGAAATCTTCCTGTCTTCCTCAGTGACTGATGTACACAGCCTGTCTTCCATTCAGTCCTCTGCCATCTTCCTCCATAGCTCATAATTTGTGGTGATAACTCTTTTCATGTCCTGTATATATATATATATATATACACACACACATATATTTTTTTTTCAGATTCTTTTTTTTTTTCCCGGTACGTGGGCCTCTCACTGTTGTGGCCTCTCCCGTAGCGGAGCACAGGCTCTGGACACTCAGGCTCAGAGGCCATGGCTCACGGACCCAGCCGCTGCACGGCATGTGGGATCTTCCTGGACCGGGGCACAAACCCGTGTCCCCTGCATCGGCAGGCAGACTCTCAACCACTGCGCCACCAGGGAAGCCCCTGTATTTTTTACTTGACATCTATTTTCATGGCCATTCTTTAGATCCTTAACAAGAGTTGATTTAGTTAAAAAAATTCTATACCCTCTACTTAAAAATTAGGATTTTTTTTTTAAGCAATCGCTGTTTAGTGAGTAGATATTTATCTTGCTATCAAGAAACTTATCTAACAGGGAATATATAACATTTATAAACAGCCATGATACTTACCAGAGAGGTAAAGTACGTGCAAAGTCAGAGGAGGAAGAAATAATTCTACCTGGGCAATCCAGAGGAAGTGGCATCTAAAAATGTTGTTAAATATTTTAAACATAGAGAAGTACAGAGAATGATCTAATAAAGAAATATAATTCTGCCACCTGGAATTAACAAATGTTATTTTTCAGAGGTGTAAAGGTAACATCTTTCTTTCTTTTGAACAAAACAAAGGCTTTAGAATGTTTTAACCTTAGACTTCCCCTTCTTTTGATACCATTTTGTGGTGGTGGTGATAGTGTTTTTGGCTCATCTTTGCTCCTTGTATCCTGTTCTGCCCATTGGGATTTAATTTCCACCTTGCTGCAGTATCTCCGTTAGTGCTTCTTTCACATTTTCCATCTGTTTAAGCCCTGATAAATTCTTTGTGTTTTCCACACGTGTCTTCCAATTTACTCATTTTCTCGCTGCCTGTGGATATTCAACTGCTTAACCTGTCCATTGATGTTTTTGTTCCAAATATTGCTGTTGGATTTTTTTTTTTAAAGAAAATGTCTGTTTTTTTGGTATTTTTCTTGCCTTGTGGCATCTATTTCTTTCTTCATCTCTTTTGCCATGAAATATACTTCTTTTAATGTTTCTTTCAGAGTCTCTTATCTTTGGGTCTGAGCGTTAGTCCTGCCATTGGTTGTTTGTGTCTTCTGACTCGTTTTATAAGTGAGGTTCATTTCTTCTTCTTCTTTTTTTAACTATGAATGCTTTTTAGTGGGAGTTGCTTTCCCATGAGCCTTGGATTGTGAAGGCATGCTGATGTACAGATTCATGTTTGCTTCTGCCAAGATCCTATTGGCTTCACTGAATCTGGAACAATTGCTATTCTTAATTTCCTGGTGGGGGAGTAGGCTTGGGTATTATGATTTCTTATGTTTTCTTTTCTACCAATGCCCCTAGACTTTCTTGTGACTGTCCCAGGCCAGTGAACAAAATTTTCCTACAAGTTGTTTTACAAATGGGATGGACAGCATTTTGTAGCTCCAGGTTATATGCAGGGAGCCAAGCCTAGTTCCAGCTTCCCACCTCTGACTGTCTTCCCACTGCAGCCTGTCTTCTGTCCCTATATGGGTGTCGAATCACTGGTACCCATCACTTCCCTGAACTTCGGCCTCCGCTCATGCTCTGACTTTGCGTTCCTCTATAATTTCTGGCACTTGAGAGTTTTCTTGCTTTTAAACTTAGTTATTTATTTTATTTTATTTTATTGTTACAGTATATATAACATTTATGTGTTGCATGGGGAAGCTTCTCATGTTTCTGTTCAGAACTGAGGGGTTGACATTTGAACCATGGCTTTGGAAGACAGGCAATGATGAGGTCATTCCAAGATAATGAAACAGCCTAAACAAAGGTATGGAGTGAGTAGTGATGAGGCTTTCATAGGGAGTAACTGAAAACCTCATGGTTGACTTTGACTTAAGTTCAGGGTATGTGGAGATGATTAGTGGGAAATGTGTTTGGAAAGGTAGGTTGGAATCAAGTGCAGTAGTCCTTGAATGGTAGGCTAAGGAATTTTGACTTCATTCTACACACAGCAGGGAGCCTTTGAACGTCTGTGTGAGAGTGATGCAGAGCTTTGCCCTAGGAAGAGTAATTTGGTAACCATGAATAGGTTGGAATGGAGAGACCATACTGGAAATAGGGAGCTCAGTTAAGAGACTATTAGCAGTAGTCCAGAAAGAGGTAATAAGGAGCTGAAATAAGGTAATAATATTGGCAATGAAGATGATGTGAGAGGTAAATAGATGTTTGTAGAGAGATACTGTGATGTAGATTTCTCATTGGTATGCAGGGGAAAGAGGATTCCAAAATGACCTTAAGAGTACATTGAAACTATTAAGAGAAATAAGAGACACAGAGGGGTAGGTTTGTAAAGGAAGATGAGTTCAGTTATGAAAATATTAAATTTATAGTGCAAGTGAGACAGTCAAGCGCAAAGGGCCACCCAAACAGAAAGAAGGGCAAAAGGGCAAAGGATACCGTTATAGGGTTTAGTAGAACAGAGGTGGTGAATGAATCCATTTCAGAGATGGAGTCAAGAATTGGAGAAGAGGAAGTAAGCTGAAAAGAAAACTAGTAAATTAGGAAGCAGGTGGAAGAAGAGAAATTTGGGGAATCATGTGTCAAAGCAGTTAGGTGTATGGTCCAAATTATAGGCATTTTTATGGAAGCCATAGGCTAAGAGCATTTCACAGCTGGAGGCTGTCTCCAGATGTAGAGAGAGTGGAAGATGTTGAGGAGGACAAGGACAGAGAAAGGGTCAGTTCATAGGAGTGGGAGTTAAAACACAGGATATGAAGAATAAGAGGAAGAAAAGGTAGTGAGAGTGGAAATAATGTAGCAATTTAACTTTTTTTTTTTTGGCCGTATGCGGGCCTCTCACTGTTGTGGCCTCTCCCATTAAGGTGCACAGGCTCCGGACATGCAGCCTCAGCGGCCATGGCTCACGGGCCTAGCTGCTCCGTGGCATGTGGGATCTTCCCGGAACCGGGCACGACCCCGTGTACCCTGCATCGGCAGGCGGACTGTCAACCACTGCGCCACCAGGGAAGCCCGCAATTTAACTTTTGAAATAAAATATACTAGGGTGTGCATAGGATTTATGAAGTATAGATCTGCACATATATGTGAATATATAAATGCATTATATATGTTATATATGTATGTATGTAAAATTTCCCCACTTTTAACATGTAGGTATTGGGATACTCTGTTACCCTGTGATAAAAGATTAACAAGCAGTACTCTAATTTGTCTAATTAAAAAAAACAAAAACGAAACCTTCACTCGGATCTTCATAATTGGGGTATAATGAAAGGGGGAAGAGAGAGGGCAACATTATTGTGGGAATTGATGTGGGAGTAGATGAAGGTCACAGAGTTGGAAAGGAGAAGTACATGCTAATTAGTAAAAGGTAAAGGACTTTGGAAATTTGGGCTATGAAAAGCCTATTCCTTATGAAAGCATACTTTGTATTAATAGTGTCAAAGAGAATATGTACAGGGAGATCAGCTTGGTGCTTTGTGGCCACCTAGAGGGGTGGGATATGGAGGGTGGGAGGGAGACACAGGAGGGAGGAAATATGGGGATATATGTATATGTATACCTGATTCACTTTGTTTTAAAGCAGAAACTAACACACCATTGTAAAGCAATTATACTCTGATAAAGATGTTTAAAAAAGAGAGAGAACATGTAGTTTGGACAGGGACACTATACTTTATCAAATGTCTCTTCTGTGCCATATGCTTTACTTGTATATTTTTTTATTTAATCTTCTAAAAAATAGTATGAGGCATTATAATCTCCCTTTTACAGAAAAAAAAGCTGAAGTTTGAAAAATAAAAGAACTTTCTAAATCATAATGTTAGTAATTGTCCAAGGAGGGATTCAAACTCAAATGTATCTGTTTCTAAAATCTTTGTCCTTTCTACTAAACCATTATGTCTTTATATGTTTATGTGGTACAGGGACAAAGGGGGAAATGGTACAGGGGAGAAGACTGGGGTGGTGTATATTTAATTTAGCGTCTGTAGTCATTAGGAGACCATATGCCAAGGGGGAGAGTTTTCCTTCTTCAACCGGAACAGGGTGCTTACCCTACTACCATTGGTTGGGGAGAGGAATTGAATTTGGTTTCTCCATCTAGGCTCTTAGCCTTATTACTAGTCCCAGAGAGCTCAGTATGCTTCATGCTAATAAAGAAATAGAAATTTGCAGCATTATCGTAGGAAAAAATTCCCGTTTATCAGGGCTTTGGCTGAGGCTTCATTGACCACTTAACTGATTTCATCCATCACTTTGTTTTTGCTGCTTTAGTAGATCAGCTTTTTAACCACTGATCAGTACTTAGGCCTGCTGTTTAGATGTGTAATCTTCAAAGGGTTCTTTGCTGAAAAATCTGATTTTACTAACTTTTCTCATCTTAGTTATTGACTTTGCATGGAACCCAGGAGGGAGTCTACTAAAACAGTAGAAAGAACAATATGAATGTAACATGTTTTAGTATTAAATATACTTTAAGATGAATTATTATAATTAACATGAATTATTACAAATGGAATCAAAGTAGCTATAAGTAGTAATATTTGGTGATATCAAGGTCAACTAGGAATGGTTCAGTGTTTCCATGCAGATTGTTGACTGGATTAATGGCAGCTGTGGTTGTGACTATATTTTGTGCACTACTCTTCTTTTCATGAAATATTTCATACATAGAAAATATATAGTATATGTACTTTATAAAGAGTAATAATAAAACAGTTGCTAAACTGTTTCCATTCTCATTGCTTCTCCCTCCTCTACTCCTTCAAGTCCTGTATTTTTTTTTTTTTTTTTTTTTTTTT
>NW_006799221.1:346215-360911 GCF_000442215.2 Lipotes vexillifer | reverse complement strand
GTATGCGGGCCTCTCACTGTTGTGGCCTCTCCCGTTGCGGAGCACAGGCTCCGGACGCGCAGGCTCAGCGGCCATGGCTCACGGGCCCAGCCGCTCCGCGGCATGTGGGATCTTCCCGGACCGGGGCACAAGCCCGTGTCCCCTGCATCGGCAGGCGGACTCTCAACCACTGCGCCACCAGGGAAGCCCCAAGTCCTGTATTTTGAATTCTACTTATTAACGTATGAGATGGAGCATAACCAATGCTGTTGAAACTACCTGTGTGCATTTCTCTTACCCCTACTGTGGTTCCACCTAACATCAGAGATTCACTCACCCTGAATATGGTGATTATCACTTCCTTGCTTTTCTTTACAGTTTGATCATATATATATATATATATATATATATATATATATATATTCATTCTGTATTTCATTTTGCATGTTTAGAACTTTATGTAAATGGACCATGCTCTGCATATTTTCTGTAACTTGTTTGTAGTTTTTGTTTTCTCAGCATTGTTTGTGAGATTCCCTAATGTTGATACATGCATGCATGTAGCTGTAGCTCCTTTGCTTTTACTGCTGTATAATATTCTACTGTATAAGTAATAATAATTTGTCCATTCTCCTGTCAGTGGACACTTGGGTTGTTTCTTTAGTTCTTTTGCTGTAAGAAACACTACTGCTGTAAGTATTGGGTGGGCCAAAAAGTTCGTTCGGTTTTTCCATAACATGTTATGGAAAACCCGAACGAACTTTTTGGCCCACCCAATACTAGGAATAGGCCTCTTGGAGCCCCTCAGTGGAGAAATCGAATAGGTTTTCTGTCCCTGTCTGCTATTATTACCACGCTAAAATTACAAGAAGGGGAGAGGCACAAGTAGCAGGTTCTAACTCTTTTCCAAGTGGCTTATACCTCCCTTGCATCTACCTCCTGTGCAAGTCTAGGGGAAGAGAGTGTATGAGATATTGGCAGGGGACGGCAGCATTTACCATACCTGAATACACCCTTCACTTTAAAATATCTTAACTTATGTGTTAGGATTGTCCCGAGAAACAGAACCATTAGGAGAAATAGAGGAAGGGAGGGAAGGAAGGGGAGAGATGGAGGAAAGGAGGGAAGTGAGGAAGGGAGGGAAGGAAGGAAAGGGAGGGGAGGGAGGAGGGAGGAAGGCAAGGAAGGAAGGGAGGGGCGGGAGGGAGGGAAGGGAGGAAGGAAGGAAGGGAAGACGGAGGGAGGGGGAAGGGGGGGAGGGAGGGAGGAAGGAAGGAAGGAAGGAAGGAAGGAAGGAAGGAAGGAAATTATAAGGTATTGGCTCATGCAGTTATGGAGGCTGAAAAGTCCCATGATCTGCTTATCTACAAGCTGGAGAGCTGGGAAAACCAGTGGTGCATTTCAAAGGCCTGAGACAGAACCAGTGGTGTAGATGATAGTCCAAGTCTAGATGTCAGTCTGGAGCACCAAGGACAAGAGAAATCAGTGTTCCAGTTTAAAGAGTCAGGCAAAGTGAATTAAACTTTCTTCCACCTTTTTGTTAATCTCAGGTTCTCAACAGATGAGATAATACCCACCCACACTGGGGAAGGCCATCTGCTTTACTTAGTTCATCAATTCAAATGCTCATCTCACAGACACTCAGATACACACACAGAGTAATGATAAACCAGATATCTGGGTGTCCTGTGGCTTATTCAATATAATTTTATGTTGATGCATAAAATTAACCACCACAGCTTCTTTTGTCATACGATTATACATTGTAGTTCTCTAGGTCTCTGCCTTAGTCCTTTCTCTCTTCTCATTCTGTCTCCTCTCCCTAAATATTACTACTCTTATGGTTTCAAATACCATCTAAATACTGATAACTCCCAAATTATATTCATTCCATAATTTTATTCTTAGCACTTGGTGCATATATCCAGCTACCATTCTGCATCTCAACTCATGTATTTCTTATATAAGCGCTTCAGACTCAAGTCCAAACTTAAACTCACGATCTTTCCCTTTCCTCTTGTCCCGCCCCAGTTTGCTTCTCCTCCTCCAGTTTTCCATTATCTCTGTGAGGGCATCTTTTCTGTTATACCTGACTAGGTAGCTGGAAGTTGAGCTGGACAATACTTCCTCCTTCCCTTCCCCTTCCCCCATACTCAGTTGGTCCTTAAATATCTCTTGAACTAGTTCTTTATTTCCACTGCCACCACCCTAATCCAGGAACCATTGTCTCAAGCCTGGAATAGAGAAACATTCTCATACGGAGTGTCTCTACAATCAACTTCTGCTTCTCTAATCTATTGTGCAGCCAAACTAGCCTATTTAAATTACCAGTTTCCTGACAAATTTTTAGTTGCTTCCCATTGCCCTTTGAATAAAATTTGTAGTTCCTAACATTCATATAAGGCCTTCTTTTGGATACTTTCTGCCTGTATCACTAGCCTCATCCTGAGCTGGAGTGACCTTTTCCCTGTATTCTCAGCATGTGCTGTTTCCTCATCCTTTGGATCTAAGCTTAACTGTCATTTCCTTAAGAAGGCCTTTTCTAAACTTGTTCATGTTGGTTTCCCTTTTTATCCACACCCATAGAGCCCTGGCTTTCTCTTTCATGATATTTATTAACATCTTTTTTTTCCCCCCCTACTGAATTACAAGTTCCATGAGAGCACGGAGTCTTTTCTGTCTGTTTTATTCTGAGAGTTGCTTCAATACCTGGCAAATAGTAGACACTGAGTAATTTTTTTTTATTTTTTGAAAAATGAATGAGCTGCATACATATGAATTTTTGCATTTTACCTGTCCCACACTTGGGGAAAAATTACTCATTCTTCCTTTATAAAGATGTGATGAAACTTCCGGCATACATCTGTTACTAGCATGGAATTCATAGTAAAACATTACATTAGACAAACCAGAATGGGCTATGTCGTCTATGTGTTCAGTAATTCACACTCAAATCAAGAAAGTATTCCTTTCACTATGTAGTTACATTAACTTTCAGTAATAGCTATCTTGACCTAAAATTCCTGGTGTGTTCTTTGATAGTAATAAATTGTACAGTTTGCTTCAGTTATAATTCAGAAAGACTTATCTGAGCAATCTGTATTTATCTCTTACTTTGGAGCAATGTGGCTTTTAATTTCCAGATCTGAGCTTTGTTGTTCAGATGGTCTAAATGTCTGGAATAATTGGTCATTTGATTACCCATTATGTTAGTGTAAGTCTGAAATCAGCTTTAATAAGTAGTTTTTTCAAGTTGCTGGCTAGATAATAAAGTGAAGAGTAGCATCATGACTGTTTGTGGAATTTGTTATATTTTTGGTTGGAGTTCATGAAGCCATGTATTTTTATGACCAAACTGCCCTCAGAATTATGGACAGTAATTCTGACTTGTAGCGCTTTCCTCATTTATGTTAGAACATATGGTTATCCATTTCTCTATGTAGACAGTTTATCTGTTATTCTGACATTGTGATTGGATTAGGACACCTGAGTACTAACCTCAGTTTTTTAGAACGCTTCTGCATTTTAGTGATAATTGTCTGAGCACATCATTGCTCTGACTGTTTTTAAATCTTGAGATAGACTTCATGTTGTTAAGGTAAATCTTTTATAGCTTTGGCTGAATTTCTTATAAGAGCTCTTGGTCTTGACAGCTGAGATGTGTTAGCCGATCTCTCTTAATGGTACTTAGATTTGAATTTTGCAGGCTGGGAGGCAGAACTACTTGGAACTGGTCTTTTCAACGCATGATGGCTTTAAATGCAGACTTTAAAAAATGGGCCACCTTGTAAAAAGAAAGTCTTAGTCTCTAGAGTTCATTCCCTTTCTTAGTTTGAACCAGTCCAAGTTTATAACTCAATGGAGTTAAAAAGTTGGACTTTTAAAAATTTTTAAACTCTCCATAGGGCCTGGTAATTTGAGGTGGAGGAAACTAATATGAACTTCTCATTTTCATTTCAGTTTAAATTCTGAGATTCTTTGATTCTCTGGAGCCAAAAGCATTTCAAGGGTTTTCATGAGGAGGTTATGACTGGAGGGGAAGAGTGCTGCCTCTTGGTTCTGAGTGACAACCCCTGCCCTCTGCCCCTAGCTGAGAACTCAAAGAATTGTTACATAGCACTAAAATGAGCTGAGTCCAAAACTTCAGCCATATGGTCAATATAGGGCTTTTAAAGGAAGGGAAATAGTAAAAGAGTAATTTCAGAGGAACTCTCTTATGTTAAAGAACTGAGAAAATGAAGTCTTTCTGAAGCTAAGTGTAAATTATACCACCTTCTTTGGTAGCAAAAGCTGCTAAATGTAACAGAAGAAAATGACAGTGTAGGAAATCAAAGTTCAGGAACAGGCTTTCAAGTGTGGTTTTCTTATGCTTAATCCTTTACTCCCCTCTCAGGATCCATTCCCTCCTTTTCCTCCTCCTTCTCCAAAGTCTGCTTGAAAGAGATTTTGATGGGTAATGGCAAAGGAAGGCACCTTTAGACGTAGTATAAATTAGGGCATAAGATGCCCTTTATACAGGAATTATCTTAGACATGCTTTTGAAAACATACTTTTTTTTTTAGCCTTATTTAAGAAAATAATCAAAGGTATGATTTTTAAATCTTTGAGTTTAGTCTGCTTTCAGTAAAAATAAGGTATAGGTACCAAAATAAGCAAACCTCTTTTTTTTCTTTCCTGGTTTCTGCTTGTAAGATTTACAGGTATTTAAAATAAACCCATGAAAAACAGAAATACTGTCCTGGGATTGGCTAAATAGTCAGAGCAATTACCTCCAGGCTCCAAAATCCAACTGAGCTTGACTTTTGGAAATAAATTTGGCTAAGACTTCTTCCTTATTCTGTTGTATAAAGGTGTACATGAAATGATACTGACCTCTGCCAGAAACCCCAGGAATCCTATTCAGTGATGTACTTGTAATGGTCATGAAAGAATTAAGTCAACACAGATGTGGATTAATGTGAAAAAGTAGGCAAAACACTAAATTCTCATTGTGTGGTTTCAGTGTTGCAGATCCTTCAAAATACTTTGGTATACCACAATAATTAAAGGGTTTAAGAACGTTAAGATACTTAGAAAATAAAAGCCCACAGTTGAATAACAAGAATGACCTGTTTTATTTTTTAAAATTGAAATTAATGTAGATTGCCATGGTGAAAATAGGTTGAAATATTTAATAATTGTTTTGTGCAGCCCTAGAGATCAAAAACAGTAATGTAAATAAGCAGGTCTTTAAAGAATCATACTTACAAATATGTTTAATGTAAGTGATTGCTAGAAGGGAAATGCATTTTTTTCAATGCTATGCAAAGAAATTTTAATGGACTTGATGTTGGCAGTGAGAATCTACAAATTAGCATTAATAACTCAAATTTTAAAATATTTGCTCATTGCTCTAGATTATGACTGTATTCAAGAAATACTGTTTTCAAACACTAATTAATCATTTTAAATAAACTTTTCAAAACACATTTATGATATCAATAAGTATGACTGTTTATTACATTTTACCTATAAAAAGTTGAACTGTTTTATATACTCTTTATGGAAACAGTGCACAGTCATAAATTAAAAGATGCAACTGTTTTGGATATTTTACTGGTGGTCCTGTGTTTTCCTGCCAGCAGTGCAGCTGTTTCAGGTTTCTCAGGATAACATATAAAAAGCTGTATGTACACTGCAAGTTTATGCTTGAATTGCCAAGCCAGAGATGGTATGACTCAACTTTCCCAGAAGCAAGTTATACCAAAATGTGATGAATTAAAACAGCTAGTTGCACAGTGGTTTGTATTCAGTTATGAAAATCAGTTCTCATTTATGATAGTTGGCTTTGTAAGGTTGACACATTCTACTGTGGTACTTGAATTCTGCCATGAGTAAAGAGCCATTGGAGCTAAGACTGTGCTTTTGAGGGTCTGAGGAAAGAGAAAAGGGTGATACAACACTATCTGGGGTGTGGATAAAACTTAGCTGGAAACTTGTGTCAGGAATGGAACATTTTCATTTTCAAGATACCTGTAAAAATATTACTCACTTATTTGTGTGATAGTTACTGAATTCTCAATGAAGAGAAATTGATTTTATGCTGTTCCAGGTTAATTTTTAGACTTTCTGAGGTGATTTAACACTTACCTCATTTCTCATGCATCATAGTCTTAACAGTGGACATTTTATTTTATCATGGGAGGTAATAAGCAGATACCTTTGTGGCCATGTATTAGGTTTGGTGAATTCCTATTTAAATTCTGTGACACCCAAGGTTTTATTAAGAGTTTGACAACAACTGTTTAATAACAGTAGTCTCCAAAGTGAGATGCATCCCACCAGGATATGTAAGATGGGATGTAGGGAGAAAATATTAGAACTTTTATTTAAACATTTTAGTTTCATCCTTTAAATGTTTCAAATTATATATTATATATATTTTATAATATACTTACTATATTATTATGTGTATATACTATATAATAGTATATAATATATAAATACTTTATGTAATTTATGAACAAGTATACAAGTTTTGGAGCTGCACATTCAAATATTTTTACTGCTATAAAAATACTATCAAAAAAGTTTGTAGATTGTTGCTCAATAAATATTCATTTCCTTTCTCCTTTCACTTTCCCCTTTCACCCTTGGCAGAGAATCAAAGAATTAACACCTTGATTTGTGGCAGTGTGAATAAATTATAGCCAATTGCAGGAGCTTATGCTGTGTCTTACTTTGACCACTTTTTCTATTTGGCCTCTTGTATTGCCATATATTTTTTAATCACACAAGCTTTTTAAACATGGATACAAATGAAAAACAGACTTGTTATTATGTTAGAAATAATAAGTTGCTCATGCATCAAGACTTTGACACACAGGAAACCTGAATGAATGAATAGAAAAGTTTCCAAGTTATTAAAATGTTCTGGTACCTGATTTATTCATTTGCTATACATGTAATTCTTAGGTGGATGAAGCTCCTTTACTTCCTGAGGCCTGAAGAAACAATGTGGTTTCTTAAACTAGGCATTAAAGCAAAGCTGGAAATACTTGTTTCCTGACAGTGCTGGTAGTCATGCTAAGAAGTTGTCCCTCTTTGGCCAGGATTGTCCCATTTTTTAGGGCTGTTTGTGTACCTTTATCAAGGTAGAAAGTTTTAATTGCTAAGTAACGTGTGTAATTGAAGAATAATAGTGTCTGTTACAGTCTTTTGAGATTGACTCAAAAGACTCTTCTGTATTTACTAATTGGGACTAATTCTTTTGAACCCAGGCTCAGTTTTAGAGATTGCTTGGATGTAATTTTCTAAGGTTTCCTTTCCTGTAAGGAGGGAGACAATATATTTTTGTAATATTGAAGTAATTTTGAAGTAACTAGTATGTTCTCTCCCCTTTATCACTTGTTTACGTATTTTCTTCAGAACATATTTATGTAAAATTTTAGTAATACAATAGTATTATGATGTGCATTTATTTATTAAGAGTATGCCGGGAAGGAGAGCGGCAGTTAGGTACCCACACAAGAGCGAGCAAAATAAATTAGTTCTGAAAATTGGGCATAGGGAACATTTTAAAAACAAGTATTATTTCTGAAACCTCCTTCAGAGCTGTTTATAGATCTTAATGTAATTCACTTTATAATTTAGAGTTGGTATGTTTCCTTTTAAAAGGAAATAATGCATTTATAAAGTCTGAACATCTCAGCCTTAGAATTCTTCTTTAACATTTGAATCAGTTTTACTATTGCTTTTTAAAGTGTTACCAATTTATATGTGCTTTCTATATCAATGGTACACTTTTTGTTTTGTTTTAGGTATTTAAACCATGTCAGAGCTGCCTCTCCACAGGACCTTGCTGGAGGCTATACTTCTTCTCTGGCTTGTCTCAGAGCACTACAGGATGCATTCAGTGGGCTCTTCTGGCAGCCCAGTTAACCTTTATTTCTCCTCTGTAAGATCTGGACCCTGGAGCCGAACCAGGGAGCTAGCAAAAGTAAAGCAGACTTGTAAAATTATAGCCATGTGCAGCTGTACAGCAACAGTATTACCACTAGCAGCTGTGTTAAAGTATTTATAGAGAGCAAATTTCAGAACTAAGCTGAGTAATATAGTGGATAAATATTTGTGAAAAAGATTTATTTTTTACTTATATTTTTCTGAGAGGGATTGAAGCTGTAAGACTCATCTAATGGAAGCTATGAATAATTCACCTGTGTATGTTTGAGGTTGATAGACTTGTAAAATCTTTTAAAAAATAAAGCTAGACTTTATACTGTTTTGTGGTTTTTCTCTTATTACAGTGTTTTACTTGAACACACATTAAAAATGCCATTTTGAATACGACACTGAGTGTTAATATCCAAGTCTGTTATTTCTTCTCATAAAATGTTCCATTTTTTCCCCAATGTCTTCTTAATACTAGTCCAGACAAGTGGATATATTTCCTTCTACCAACAGGTTGCAGCAAGTAAAACTTGACCTGTGATAATGTCACTCTCTCAACATTAAGGACTCAGTGCCTGTTTTGAGCAGTGGAAAGTGAGACGAACCTTGATCAATGTGTTATAGTTCCCAGCTGTGAGCCTCGCTTAGGCTAAACCAGAGTACTAACCTGCTTTAATGACAAATTCAAAGAAGTAAGTTAATAAAATTTAATACTTAAAAGGCACCTTTAACCTCAATGTGAGCTCATTTTATGGTGAAACCTTGGAGACTGGAATGAATATATTTTAAATGAAATTTCCCTATGAATAAATTGCACACTCTGGTACAGTTTCTGTTGAAACTTCAAAGGCTTTTAGTATACCCAGAATGTTGCTTAAAGAGTTTGGATGTGGATAGGATATATATTTGTAGCATCTCAACCTTGTATGAGTCTGTTACCTAGACAACTGGGTATGGGACATCGTTTCTCAAGGAAATTAAAGGATTTTCTATTAAATCTCCATTACAACAGTTGTTAGAGTGGAAAGTTATGTGAAACAAGATTTGTGGGTTATATTAGGGTGGAATATCCATATGTAACAGCTCCATCTTATTTGACTAAGTAGGTATTAATTTCAGGAGTACATCTTTATAACACGTCTAACTATCTTTGATAATTGAGAAAACCAAGGCATTGAATAATTGAGTAGGCCAAGATCATATACACAAGTTAGTAAAAGCCAAAATTAGAACAAAAGTTTTTTATCCAAGTCTAATTCTATCTATAACTTTACTAGTCTGCATCCTATTTCTCATATCTATTAGTTTTCCCCAATAGAGGACTAGCATTTTAAGTACAATACATAAATCTGTTCAAAGAATAGTGAGAACGTTGGACTTGTGGTTAGGGATTTTCTGTACTCAGCTGCCAAAGTAAGGTATCCAGTCTTTAAAAAAGAAACACTATTATTTATTCTCAGTACCTTGTATGATGTATTTAAATGGAAGGAACTAATTATTAACAAAACATTTCAAAGTCTTGCAAAACTTTTTTTTGAGCCTACCTTATTATTGTGGAAATTGCCTGCACCTGATTTAGCAAATCAGTTAAATTCCACCACCTAGATATGTTTGTAATTATTTTGCCCTTACTATGGCCATACTTTGTTCAATAGGCTGGGTTTAGAAGTTAACTGACCCTATTAGATCAAAGGGAATGGTGAAAGATAACCTAATGGCAACAATTCACTAAATAACAAATACTCTACATTGATGAAATTATCCCCAATCCTCCCAGTGATTTCCTCTCTCAGAGACAAAAGGCTGTACAAGTCTTTTCATCTACATGAATTTAAGTCTTTTAATATTTTATAACACTAGCACAGAAACAACTACTGGGCATTAACCTATATGCCAAGCACTGTGCTTCATGCTTTATGAATTGTCTAATCCTTCTAACAGTGCTAATATTATTTCCCCATTTTAACAGGTGGAGATGCTAAGGCATGGAGAGGTCAGCAACCTACCAAAGGTCAATACATCTTAAAAGGAGAAGAGTTTGGATTTGAACCCAAGTGGTTAAACTGCAGAGTCCATGTTCTAGAGATAACTGTCAAGCTGTCAAACTTATAAACAACAGCTGTGCAGAACCAAATCTGAGTAGTCAAACTTCTTAAGACTTCCAGGAAATTTTACAGATCAAGTATCTAGTTCTTATATGGGATATGTGACATCAACTAAACAACAGTGTTGATATCCTTGAGAGAAGTCCTGAGGAATTCATTATGTAGAACATGATTTCACTGCTAACTGCACTCCCTTTTAAGCAGATATTAATGGACTGAATACATTTACTTGGTAATTAGGATGCATTACTATTTAGTATTCCTTAATTTCTTTCAATAAATATTTGATTTAAGCTTCTCTTAGAAGTTACCTTTAGGCTGTCAGCAGGTGGTTTGGAATAATCATTTCAAAATCTAATTAAGGTGGCAGAAAACTTGTCAAAAAGTTAACGAAATTAAAAAATTCTACCTAGTGAGTGTTCTGTCATCTTCTAGTGGATTAACCAAGAGTTCAGTTACTAGGTATCACATCAAAAAGTTTAGGGTGAGCCAAATTTAAATAATGAAATAATCACATGTTCACGTATCCACTCTGAGGGAAAAAGGAGGAGAGGTTAAAGTGTGTTAATAGAAGCATTTAAAGAATTCTGTTTTCTTTTTTTTCTTTCTTTTTTTTTTTTTTGGCGGTACGCGGGCCTCTCACTGCTGTGGCCTCTCTCGTTGCGGAGCACAGGCTCCGGACGCGCAGGCTCAGCGGCCACGGCTCACGGGCCCAGCCGCTCCGCGGCATGTGGGATCTTCCCGGACCGGGGCACGAACCCGTGTCCCCTGCATCGGCAGGCGGACTCCCAACCACTGCGCCACAAGGGAAGCCCCAGGAATTCTGTTTTCTTCACAATTATATACTGCATATTTTTTCTAATTAAGGGGTGACTAAATGGATCTTACCACTTTACATATGAATAAGAACATCATTTGCACCCACACTTAATATTTATAGCCTAGCACATGGATGTATCAATACAGTACTAGGAAAAAAGTTCTTATGCCTACTTGCAAATTAATTATCTTCACCTAGATCGGGAGAAGGCAAACTGTAGACCCCTGGTGAAATCCGGGGGCTTCCTTTTTTTGTATGCTCCCTGAGTTAAGGTTGGTGTCTGTATATTTTTAAGGTTGGAAAAAGCCAAAGGAATAATATACTTTTTAACATGTGAAAAGCATATAAAATTAAAATTTCAGTGTTCATAGTTTTGTTTTTTTTTTGTAATATGTGTTTCTGTATTGTCTATGGCTGCTTTTGGACTACTGTGGCAGAGTTGAGAGGCAGCAGAGACCTTATAGCTTAGAAAGCCTAAAATATTAAATGGCCCTTTACAGAAAGTTTGCTGACCCTTGACCTACCTACACTTGGAGGGGAGGGGGAGGAAGAAAATTAGAAGTCCCAAACTAGCAATCCCTGGCTGAATTAGCCCTCAAGGTTTTGCATAGGGTAGGTTGGGTTGAACTCCAAAACCATTTTAAGTGTCTTTCGATAAGGAATAAAAGCTCCAATTCATTACTTCCCTATACTTCTTACCATTTATTGCCGTCATCTATTTATATTACCTAGCTTCTGAAGGCATTTGAGTTTGTAATTAATGACTTAGATTAGGGGTCCTCAAACTTTTTCTGTAGGACCAGAGAGTAAATATTTTAGGCTTTGTGGGCCAAGAGACAAAACTGAGGCCATTATGTAGATACAAGAGATACAATAAATTGGCACAATTTTTTAAATTAACAGACTTCAAAATATAATTGAGTACATTTTTTGTAGGGCTTTTTGGAGAATTACATTTCCTTTGATTGGGGTTCTAAGTGTTCCTATCATCAAAATGAATTTTAATTGATCACATGTTGATGGTTATATGTAATGAGATTTTACACATTTCATCTTTAAAAAAGTCTTTTCAGACAGATACTGCCAAATTCTAAAACATGTGATTTTAACTGAACATATACATCACTTGGAAGGCATCTGTAAAACTATGAGATTCTTAATCCCTTGGTATTTGCCTTTTAGCATGTCATTACAATAACACATTAATCACTTCCAATTGAAGATCAGATGGAAGTTCAATTGTAGTTAAATGGATTTTGAAATATGGAAATTTCCTTTGCATTTGCACCAAAGTTCCAAGAATGCTGAACTCAGAAAATATATCCACTGCTAATTTATGAGAGAATGAAAATCTTGTTTCTTGTTTTAATTTTTGATAGCATGAGAAATGTACAGTTGTAGTCATTTCAGACTACTGCAGTATGTTTCACATTAAAGTTATGTTTGCCTTGTAATTGTAGGTTGATATCTTTGAGAAATATTATCAAGTCTTTAGCAAAAACTAATTTCCAAGGACACTCAGTATTTTAGAAGTGTTTAAGGTTGGTTCTTCTTAAGAAAAATTTCAGTCTTGTCCATGACCCCCCAAAATTGCAGTCATACCTTACAATTGCTAAGCAAATAAAACTTAGATTAAGCTGAAGAAATTCAGCTTCAATTTCTGACAAAATTCAAGGACTCTGAGGATGGTTAAGGTCCATGAAAGCAAATGAAGTTTATCACCGACGTTACTGGTTCACTGACACATGATAGATTCAAATATTTGTTGCAGCGTACTTGCTGGTGAATAATATAGTGAATAACTATAGGTTTTAAACACCGTGCATTTTCATAAGCTTTGTAAATTTTTCCAACTGCAGCTTTTTCTACCTCACACTTTTCTTTTTAACCATCATCAGTTATAACACATCAGATTCTACTTCAGGTTTTACAGAATTAGTTTTCTCAGTTTCTTTGAAAGTATTCACCAGTAGTTGTTCCGTGCAGAGTATTCATAGAGGCTAATTCTTCAGTAACTTCAAAGTCAGAATTGACGCCTCAAAAACAAGAACTGAGCAGTATTAGTAATGTCTATCAACT
Source organism: Lipotes vexillifer (assembly GCF_000442215.2). NCBI lineage: Eukaryota > Metazoa > Chordata > Mammalia > Artiodactyla > Lipotidae > Lipotes > Lipotes vexillifer. The sequence goes on along the minus strand of NW_006799221.1, from coordinate 347,999 downwards.
CATCAAGAGTACTTGGACTCATTACCTTTTTGACTATTGACAGTGCTCCCAATGTTCTCAACTCTGAGCAACTGTCCTTGCCAAAAGGCCAACAGTCCTAGACAAGTTTGCTTTCTCCAGACACATTTCTTAGACTGCTGCTTTCAAACACAACTAACTCACCGACAGTAAATGGTTTTCCTTGCTTGGCTTAACAAGAGTCACTTGGAGACTTACTTTGGTTGTAGCCTCACTTTAATTTTGTGAAGAAATTCTGCCATGAATTTCCAGCTTAAATATCTAATTTTTCTGACAGTTGCTTGCCTGTGAGTTGGAAATACTGTGATGAGTACTTCTTTGAGAAATGTCAAAGTATATTGTACTTTAGCTCAGGTATGGATGCTTTGTCATCTAATTCAATGTCAAAAAAATTCACACTCTACTGTGCCTTAAAAGCACAGCATGAATGGCCACTTTTCTTATTTTGGAATGAGGGATACATACTGGTAATAGTAAAATAAAATGTTATAGCTTGGCAATACACATGGCACTAAAAATGTTGTTGAGTTAGTTATAACTGTGTCACTGTGATTTGTAGTGTGCTGAGCAGCAGTATGAAGTGATGAGAATCATATCCCATCTGTGTTGCAACTACTCAATTCTGCTGTTATACCATGAGGGCAGCCATAGCCAGTATGTAAACAAATGAGTATGGTGTGTTCTAATAAAACTTTATTTATGGACACTGAAATTCAAATTTCATATAATTTTCATGTCACAAAATATTATTCCTTTGATTCTTTTTCAACCATTTAAAAATGTAAGAACCATTCTGAGGTCACTTGCCATACAACAACAAGTGGTGGACCAGATTTGGCCTGCTGGACATAGTCTGCCTATCTCTGATCTAAATAATCTCATTTGTTAGTACTTTTATAGTAATAGTGTAGGAGTACTTATATAAAACTTAGCTACACTCTTCAACTAAGGATAACTGTAAAATGATTAGTTCTTTCCTAGTTAGCACACAATTATCCTACCTTCAAAAACTATTTTCCCAAGAGAAAGACAATATTTAAACATACTTATCTAATAAAATATTAGATATATTTGATAAAATTATAACATAAAAATGTATTTAGTAGACTTATTTAAATTTTAATTTGATAATCCCCAATTTATAAGACAGCTAGGGCAAAATATAAGGGTTCAATACTAAAGTAACTGAATGCTAAAATATTAGAAATCATACAAATGATATTTCACTACATAAAGGTCTAGTGGGGAGCTGGAGAAAATATTTCCAATTAAGTGACTGAAGCAATTTGTGTTTTTTCTTCCTAAAAGTCTTTATCTGTCCTCTGGCGTTTAATAGGTGGATCTTCATGATTGTCTGTAACAAATCCAGAAAACCTATATTAGGTAAGATACTTAACATTTGAAAATACTTTTAAAAAGCAAATAATACAGGCATTTTAAAGATTTTTAATCTAATTAATTTACACATGAAATAGTAACATTCCTGCGGATTTATTATTTTAATGAAATAGACTTCTACTAGACTGAACAGTAAATCATACTAAAATTTGTAAAATTGTGAGAAAGTAGTCACAATTGAATGGCAAGGGGTCTTGAACTGAAATATCTAACTAGAATGAGTTTAACCTATTTCCAAGTTTAAAAAATAATATAAAATATATATGTAGCCCCAGAAAGTTATATGAAAAGTATTACAGCTTACATTTAATTTCCCAGAAATTGCTCACCTCCATTTAGGGTCTGGTTCTTGTAAAGTATAGCAGCAG